>NW_027471211.1:0-27981 GCF_051020765.1 Lasioglossum baleicum
CCTCTGCCGCGCAACCGTGGAAACCTCGAATTTTCCAACTGTACTTCGTAAATCCGTGCTCTTCTATTTATTCCACGCGCTTCTACGATATTCGCTTCGCTGATCTTTCTTAAAAGAGAAATAAAATTCTCAAATATCAGAAATTTCTTCGACTTTTACCCCTAAAATTCGAATTATTCTTTAATTTCAAATATATTGGATTGAACTTCGATCGAAAGCTCTCGAAATTTTCCATCTTCCTTTCAACGAAAGAAAAGAAAGCAAAGAGGACTAAAATTCTAGTAAAAATCCGAAGAACTTTACAACACGTTCTGTATTCATCCACGTTATTCTTTGTCGGATCAAAAAATTTTGAAAAATCTTTGAACGCGTTTGAAAAGGAGATGGCTTAGGGAAGAAGAAGGAAGGGCAGGTGGATATAAGTAAAATTCTAGTAAAAATTAGTGAAACCTTGTAACACGTTCTGTATTCGCCCACGGTATCTTTTGTTAAATTAAAGAATTTTCGAGAATGTTTGAACGCGTTTGAAAAAGAGGTGGCTTAGGGAAGAAGAAGGAAGGGCAGGTGGATCGGTATCGCGTGGAGTGTCGGAGATATGGTTATTCGAAGGCGTCGCGGTGGACTGTCGGTGGACTGTCGGTGGCTGTCGGTGGCTGTTGGAGGGGTGAGTGTGGCTCGGGGGTTGCGAGTTATCGCGGGGCTAAATCAGGCCGCAATTAGCGGGCAGAGCCGGAAGCCGGCAAACCGTGATACCACTCGAATTCAAAATTTCATTAATTAATGTGCCCCGAACGAATAATACTTCTCCCTTGTTTTCGCGCTGGCGTTCATCCACCCTAGACCCCGGGTAGACCCCGGGTAGACCCCGGGCAGACCCCGGGCTGCCGACGTCACGGAACACGCCTGGCTCGTAACCTTTACGACATAAGTACCCGTTACTTCGTTTGTTAAAACACCGTGTGCCAACGCCTGATAACCATAATATTAAACTCAAAATCGGACAAGCCGACAACTCAACGTTTCCATAATTTCGAACGGAAGACCAAGATCTTTAACGGCTTGCTCTCCGTCTCGATCACCCGTGATTGGAGCTTGCTATCTCGGCGCAGCCACGATAATCAGCAGTGTCCACTGCGATCGCGGAGTGTCGCAATTATTTACAACGACCGGAATAAAATGAAACGCCGGCCAGTTGAAAAAAATTCTCAACGACACGCCGCTATTCGAATATTCAAATGAAAAATCCCGATCTCTGACACGTTCGCTGCCAAGTCTGTCACTGCTCGTGACTGCAGATTGTTTTCTCGGTAGGAGCATGCTGGTTATCGGTGACTGGATCGAAGTGACATCGTTTGGAATTTATTTATCGGCCGACCGGGTGAGAAAGCTCTTATGCGTCGATAGCGAGGCGAGACAGAGAGGGAAATAAAGAGCAGATAGACGTAGGTTAAAAAATTTCGAACGACATGGAAACTGTACCACGTTGAAAAGTAAAAAGGCTATTCGACGATTAAATATTTCAATTAAAACACAGAGTGAACGTTGTCGATTTGTCTGTAAGGAATGATAAACGAGAGGGATTGAGGAGTGGAAAGAGTGGAGGGAGATCGTTTTGAAGAATCGGGAGGTGTAAGCAGGCGAGAAACACATTTCAGGGTTCTAAGACACTGGAAACCTTTCGCGGTGGATCGCAGCATGGACGCGCGGATCTACAGCTAATCCACTTATGGTATCCGATGTCGAATACACTGTCCGGTGTTCGGTTTCACCGTAAATAACAAGACGAGCCGGCTAATTCGCAAATCTTCTCAAAGCGCGAGATCCGATGTGAAAGGCATGATCCGGTGTTCGTGATAGAGAGAGGAACACGTCACCGGCGCGATCCAACTTTCGAGGGCTCGCTCGCGGATTACGCGTCTCGACGCCGCGCATCTACTGTATTCCCAACCTCTGCTTTTATTTTCCGCGTCCGTTACATCCACCGGTTTCGACATCCGACTATATCTCCTTTTTATCTTTCGTCGCTGCGCCATCTCTCGACTTAATCGGAGTTTTTTTTCATTTTCTTCTTTACTTCGCGTAAAGAAGTATTATTCCTCGTAACTCCGTGATTTATCGGGTTAATCGTAATATGAGAGTGCTAATTTTAGTGATCAACGTTAAGAATGTTAGGGGAAAAGTTAGTCTAGGAAATTCTAATAGCGTGTGTTTCCATCCTGGGATTACGAGCCAGAACTCCGTCAAAGAATCAAAGAATCTCCGGCCCAAGAATGCTAATAAATTCTCGGCGATGCAAAAGCGTTTCATTAACTTTACATAGAATTTCCTATTCTACGAGCAGAAATTTTCTTAAAAGATCCTCATTCCATTCTACCCTTCGCAACTCCGTGGATTCGAGATTTAATCGAAATCTCCGACACGCGCGTTCTAATTAAAGAATTCCTGATCTAATTGCAAGAATTCCGACTAAAACACGATAACATCATTAATTCTAACCAGACCGTCCCCTTTGTAAAAAAAAAAAACATTCAACAATCCCCCCTGAAGAAAGAACAAAAAAAAAGATGAAAAAAATACAAACCTATGGCCATTTAAGCTACCGGCGTCTCGTATCTCGTTCCCATTTCGCCTTTGATAAATTTACAACTCCGCGAACGGTAGGATTCAATGGAAATCTTCGACGCAGATGTCTCAATTAAAAAGTGCCGATAAAAAAGGAAAAAAAAAATGAATTCTCCACGGTAGATAATCGGTGAAGGAATCTCCGAAGGATTACCGATTCAGAGAAACGCCGTAGACGGGTAGAGAGAAAATAGGAGAAAGAACGGTTGGAGCTACCGCTGCAAGGAGGAAACGAGGAAAGGAGGAAAGGAGGAGCGTCGGGGTGCTGGAAGCGATACGGCGGAGAGGAAGAGGAAGAATTCACGGGGCGCGTTATCGGTCGGCGTCACCTCGTCGGCTCGTGAATCTCGCGCGTTCCCGCCGGATTCCAGCGGGCGGACCGCTCATTAGCATCATAATAACGAGCCCCTATGTCTTTGAGCCCGTATTTACGATGCCGTGTCGCGCAGTTGATGCGTATTGGTGGCGCGTATATATCCGACGCGGCGCGCCGCGAAGGAGGTGTAAGGTAACATCGCGTTCCTCGATTTCGGACCACACCGGTGCAGCTCGACGCGGCGCAGCGTCGTCCGCGGCCGGCGTCTCGTCTCTCCGCGCCGTAGCGCCATTGCCAACAACGCTGCTGACGAAAAGATCGAGACGAATGCGAATGAAGTCGGTACGCCCGCTGCAGCCCGTCGAAGCGTCATTCGGATAAGATAAAGGACGGCGATCCCGAGGTGGAAAGGTATAAAGTATCATCGCGTCCCATTGCGGACCACCCTGAAGTCGTTTCAGCCGGCCTTCCCCGCCATCACCTGTCCCGAGCTAAGAACGGCTAACTGAAACACGATTACATACTTCAAGCCCAATTTCGCGCCACATTTGTTACTGCTACTTTCTGCCCACCGGGTACCCTCTTACCTACGTACTCGCTTCTAACCATTCCTCCATCGGCTACCGACTTTCCTTCTATTTTCCCTCCGACCAACTATCCGCTGGCATACTCTCGACAGGTAGCTTCGTAATTTCGTAATTTCATCGTTAGCCAATCGAGAAGCTTTTTCATTCCATTTTCCTTCGAGCTACGAACGCATCGCAGAGAATACTTTTCCTTACGGGTACCGACTACGTAATTCTATAATGAACATGGTGATTTTCCGTCGTATTACGATTATTTTCCACGAATGACGAATATTTAAAATTCGCTCTGTGGTTGCCTCGTGGTGGTCATCGTTAGAGGAACATTGGTCAATCGAGAAGCTTTTTCATTCGATTTTCCTACGAGAATACTTTTTCGTACAGGTACCGACTTCGTAATTCTATAATGAATTTTGGGATTTTCTGTAGTGTTAAGATTACTTTCCACGAGTAACGGATATTCGTAATTCGCTCGTAATTGTGGTTGCCGCGCGTCAAAGGAATATCGCACAGGTATCGCGAGCAACTCGGAAGCTTTTTAATTCAATTTAGAAAGACGGAAAGTACCGAACGTACTTTGGGTAAGTGGATTTACTAGGTAATTGGCAGGACGGTTACGGAGCGGCGGAGGAGAGAGGAATAGGGACTCACCCCTGGAGCGAATTACGCGCGAGAGCCGGTTCGGCGAAATTTTTCGCCGCAGCCATAAGCGCCGGGGATATTAGACAATGAATAGAGTGGCGGGGGCTCGTCCGCAGGGGTAGCGAGCAGCATGAGGCGAGGCAATGAGAGATCATCTGCATAATGACGTGCCCAGAAAGCGGGGCCTCCATTTATTTCGAGCAATTGCCATACATCTGGACGGGAATCCGGCGAGGTCGGTTTATGAGCCGGCTGATTGATCCCTTCTCCGTCGATATCGATCGTTATCGATCCGCTCGAACACCGTGGCCAGCGATGTTTCTTTAATTACGCGCCGATTCCGGACTATACGGGCCTCCCTTCCGAGAACTCCTGTTCCCCGACGATGCATCGGAAAATCGATCGTTGCTACTCCTCCTCGGTCGGCTCCGGCTTTTTCGACTCGACCGGGCTCCATTTGCAGAAACCTTCGGGGACGAGGCGAGCCGTTGCTTACTCCGGGCAAAAGTCGCCGGGAAATTAATTAAAAATCGATCGTGCCGGGTCGTGCCTGGCGAACGGCGAGAGGTATCGGAGCTTCCACGAAGAAATTTGAGAATTTTAACGAAAGACTGGAGAATCGGGGAGGATCGGGGAGGATCGGAGAGGGAGAATTGGCGTCGTAGGTCGACATCGACATCGGACTCGATCTCCGCGTGTAGAGAGCAGCTCCGATAATTCCAGCCAGGACAGGCTGGCGCACGCGCCTCCGGCCGGAAGTACTTAAATCCATCATGGCGTCCACCGGAAACCGCCTGAGTCACTCGCGTAATCGTACCTCCTCCCGATGTATCGATTTTCCTCGACGCTTCTGCGAGGCCTGCTTCGGCCGACTTCTCCTTTATCTCCACTCTTTCCGTCGCCTTTATTTCCCCACGCGAAAACTCACCCTTGCCTCCCCGCGACCCCTTCCTTCCGCTCGCGTCACCGACGAAATCTCCGGGCAAACGATCCGGCCGATGTTTCCGAATATTTTCGAGCGTTTCCGCGGCGAAAGTCGGCGATGGGAAATAAAAACCGCGAGCACGGTATCCCCGGGGGATGTTCGGCGAGTGGCTTCGTCCAGAAGAAGGGATCTGCGTTTAAGTACACGGCAGCGATGGTTGGTTTATCGTAACTGATCCTGGACACGAAAGGAACAGAGCGGCGGGCCGATCGGCGTAAACGCTAGGCCGATATCGTTAAACGCGAGATTTTTTCGAGGATCGTTGCTCACTTTTCGAACGATCAACCGATCCCCGGAAGACTCGGTTTCTAGGAAGCGGACCGGTTCCAGCGAAGCGGCCCGATTTAATTGCTCAGTTCGGCTCGCTTATCAGAATTTTCGTGGAATCTCGGTCGTCCCACTTATTCGGCCACCGATCGTATCGTGTAATTTCGCAGCGGTGTAATTGCACACGGGACGCGTGTGCGCCGACTGTTGATTTATCGCGAGACGTTTCGTTACGTCTGACTAGCACCGACCCGGGTCTTACTGCGACCCAAACTTCCGTCCCGGTCCACACCTTCTGCAACTTCCCTTCCGCAAATTCCCGAATCTGTTTTCTGCGCTATCGATTCACGCCGCTTGCTCCATTTCTCTCCGTGTTATTTCGGGATTAGGCATAGCCCGATGACCAACCGCCAAGCGTTCGCCAGGATTCGCGAAGGATTCGCGGGAGGCTAATTCGCGACGGCTAGTCTGGGTCCGGCGCGACGAGGGCAAGATTGGCCGCCAGTGGACGCGGACGATTAATCATGGAGAAGGATCGGTGATGGGAGTCGGATGGCAGGGCAGATGAGGAGGGTGGATTCGGGGAGCTCGGAAGGTGCTGGGTAGGTGCTGGGAAGGTGGTCGGAAGGTGGTCGGAAGGTGGTAAGAAGGAGAATAAGAAGGAGAAAAAGGATAGGAGGAACACGCCCCGGTGGGTTTTATCGTCGGAGCCGTAGGAGGAAGAAGAAGGTACCAGGGTGGTCGTTTCAGGCCACGGGAGATCGATAAAGTCTGCCACCGAGAAGGTTCACCGCAACCCTCCTCGCAGGTTAACTCTGCCAGTCAATTGTTCTCTAATCGTAAACTTCTGAAATGGCTCTCGTCCCTGAAAATCGATTTCGTCTACGCCGACGACGCAGCCCGCCGAGCCGTTATCATTTTCCTCCAACGCCATTACGGCCGGTCCGTCCGCGATTAGAGCTGCAGCGAAATCCGATCGACGACGCGCTGGCTAAATCGCGACGCGGGGGTGGCACGGGGATGAAAGGTACGCGGAAGATCGGCCGATTCGTTCAATTATTTAGAGGAGTGTCTAATTAAACCCGGTCACGAAGAAACCGCTTTTATTTGCGGAACACGGGCTGAGCCCCCGGGGGCTGGTCCTACCTGCAGCCATTCCGTTTCTAGGTCAAAGGACTGGCTGCATTTATGGAGCTTCGTTCGCGCTTTATCGTCCTCCATTAAGTCGCAAATGATCCATGAAATCGCGGCGAACGAAATCGCATACTTCGCCTAACGATAGCGTCCCCGTTATCGAACCTTCTACTACTCCGATCGTTTTACTCGCCTAGCTACATCCACGATTTTTACCTAAAATTCCAAGTATAATATCCTGAATTATCCGTTTCGATAATCGGTTGTTAAATTCTTTTTTCGAACAAAGAAATTCGGAAATCCCCGATATTCGAAGGGTTAAACCGTATAATTTGTTTGGAAATTTTTTAAAATTCGAGGCGCAATCGGGGGTTGGTAGTAGGTCTATGTCGGAGATTCGAGAGCAGATAGGGCAGATTGTTGGAAAAACGTTGGCAAAGTAGCAAGCGAGCGTGGAAGCGGGAGGTTTCCAGTGGTCAGTGAATTACGGGAAAGCCGGACGATGAAATCAGCTGAGCATGCACGCGGCCACGTGGCAGGCATCCATAGAAAGGGGAATTCCCAAGAAATATAGAGCCAGCGACAGGGGTCAGCGGCATTTTTAACCAGCGGTTCCCTTATAGCCGACGATGAGATCTATAAATCCTTCGGCGGGATCAAGCCTGGCGTTGCCTTGCCTACGGATCAATCGTGGCCCTCGATTGATATTAATGACACCTTTTAACCCCTTGGCCGGCTACCGAGCCGCCGGACGAATATCAGCAATCGTTCAGGGGCCGGTGAGTAACCGCAACCGGTCGACATAAATCTTCGTATTCGATTTCGAACGTTTCGCAGACAGCCTTGGACGAGGCCTGCTCCCGCTCGGGTTCTCCGCTCCTAGACGAGTAAAAATAAAACCTGGCGAAATTTGAAAATCGCCACGTTTCGCGATGTCTCCGACACCGAGCAACTAACACTGCTATTCCAAAACTCGACTTTGACTCGTAATTTAAGAAATTCGCAATAAATTCCGACGATTCTAATTTCCGAAACCATTCTCAGTGCCATAAAGACAACTCTGTCTCGGTAACTATCGGTGCAGAGCGGAAACTTTGCGAAAGTTGTGCCAAGTGAGAGAAGAACCGTTGTAGAATTCGGTGGATAGAGGACCAATCGGCATTAGCGGAAGGGTATTCATGCCGCGAATCGTTTAATAGCCGTAATGAAATGCGTTGGTAATTACAGAGTGTGCCGGGAGTTGATTCATATTGCATGAGAGGTCCGTGAGGTGATGCATGCCCCGCTCTGTCGCTACATTGAAACACATGTTGCGAATTTCTAATGGCGCCGCCGTTCATGTCAACTCTCGTTCTTCCTTCGTTTTCTCTCCGCGAGGCTCACGCTATCGGCCGGATATTCTTCGTCTGTTTCTGCCCTCCGTCTTCCTCTTTTCCACCGATCCCCGAGATCTCTGGAGAGAGAGGTAGCTAGAGAGTCGGAGCGGCGGGGAAAAAAGGGCAGGTTCCACGGAGGAGCGAACCGTGTTATTTACCCGCGGACCAAGCGAACATTCGTGAGAAATTTTCCGAAGGAGACCGGTGAAATAATCGGGGATTAATCATCCTATCATCCGGACGGAGTCATTAGCCAGAAGTCAGCCGGCCCGATTAATTCCCGATGCTTTTATTCCAGCCACTTTGTCCTTGTCCGTGGCCGCGTACCTGGCACGTGTGCCTTTCTCGAATCGTAACAAAGTCCCCCACGGCCCTCGTACCTACGGGATACCGCCCTTTTCGTATAATTGCTTTGTTTATCGTCCCCAATCAGGGCGCCGCTATTAGCATATAGGCGAGTCCCGGCTTCCCCTTCCACCCTTTTTTCCCGTTCTTTTTTCCCTTCTTCCACGCTCCGCTCGTCTAGGCCGCAGTTACGTCCTGTCTCCTTGCTTCTTTCGCTTCTCTTCGCTTCTCCTTGCTTCTCTTCGCTTCTTTCGTCTTTCCGGGCCGAGCCTCCGCTTCGGGGCTGGTCGTGACCTCCGGCACCGGGTCGACGTTCCAGTTTCGCCGCGAGGATAAATCGGAAAATCTGGCTCGCGATGTAGATTACCAGCCCTCTGTCGAATCTCGGCTTCGACTCGCTGGATCTGGGTTAGCCTCGGGTCAGCCTTGGCTCGCGTCTCCGGAAGCGGACGATAAGCTGCCTAGATCCGTGGGACGAAAAAGCACCCCTTGGCTTAACGCTTAACGTTTCCATAGCGTGACGGTTTTCGGCTAGTTCCACGGTTTTTCGCCGCTTCTCCGGCCTCGGCCGAATCAATTCCGCGCACCGATGCATATTTATGAGAGGCCCAGCCTCGGCCCGCGGTCGATACTCGCGACCGATTGCCGAAGCGCGATCGACTCGCGCGACCGGGGCCCGGAATTTCGGAGGGAACCGTAAGAGGCAGGGGCACGGAGGATCGGGTGACAGGTGAGAGGATGACGAGAGTCGAACGATCGGCCGGCAGATGCGAGGAGTAAGACGTTCCGCGAC
The DNA here is from genome assembly GCF_051020765.1 of Lasioglossum baleicum. NCBI lineage: Eukaryota > Metazoa > Arthropoda > Insecta > Hymenoptera > Halictidae > Lasioglossum > Lasioglossum baleicum. The sequence continues at coordinate 9,065 of NW_027471211.1, forward strand.
GTAGGCGGCGGGAATCAAAACGCTTCGACGCGTGATTCAGCAAGAACAGCGAACACGAGCTGTGACGAACGAAAATGACACGGCGAGCTGGTTAGCGCGACAGGGCGAGGCGCGATTAGCGCCGCTTTTATCCCCGCAGCTGCGCTCCCACCCCGGCAACCCCCGATCGCTTTCGATTAACCAGCTGATGTCGATAACGAACCTGAAAATGTCCAACTCTTTCGGCGCGAGGGATCATTGGGAAACTATTATGCCGGGGATGGTTGATGCCATTGTGCTTTGATTCTCCGAGTATTTCTAAGACTTGGACGTTAAAAAGTTACGTCGAAGAGCGTCAAGTACGGTAGAATAGCGAAGCTCGGTGACGCTTGTCTAAATTTCAGAATTTAAGCACCACCAAAGCGATTTTGAGAGAAAAGGTAAAGAACGGTTGGAAATTTGCAGGCTCGGATGAGAGTACCGAAACGCAGAGGAGGACGGAGACGCGAACGGGCGAAGAACGAAGCAATCCGTCAATCCGGGGCATCCCGGTTTAAAGCACGGTCGTGAAACGTGTCTAGGAGCGAGTGGCCTGCCAGTTTCCAGCTCGTGGCGCCCAGGAAACGAACGGACGGGCTTTTTTCGCGGAGGAAGCCGCGCGCGGCCAGGAAGACAGAGACAAAGTGAAGGAAAGAGGCTAGAGAGAAGGTGGAATCGTCGAGTACGCTGTCTCGTTTCTCGTCTCCCGTAAGAACCCTTTCATTAAAGGCTGCGCCTCAAGTGAAATGGCCCGGCGGAATCACGACGGTGGAGAGAAACGAACGTGAACGAGAGCGGGGCCGTCTCGATCTGCCAAATGAAAGAGGGCACCGGCGGGATTACGTGATTCGTGGCGGCGATTCGCCATCAGTGTCAGTCTAATGAAGGCCTCTAGGTAACACGAGGCCCGGCCACGGCGGGACGCCGACGACCGTGATCGTCTTTCAGGCTACGCAACCCTCGGATCGGCCACGGGAATCACCGTGAAACGACCTGTACACTCGCTGCCTCTCGCCGCGAGAGGAATGGCGCTGTCAAAGGGGGCCGCGATTAGGAATACGACGAAACGCGCCAATTCGAGAGGATCAGGCGCGGCCTCTCGGTCCGCTTCACCGATCCGCTTTTTACCCCTTCGCTATCGCGCTATCGAATGACTCTCCGTCCCGACACGCGCGACTCTTCCGATCGGTGATAAAATTACCTAGCGAAAATTTTGCTTCCATCTCGGTTCCGATCTCTCGCGTCCTAGGACCTAGAAAGAAATTAAGACGAAAGTTCCGCACTCGTAGGGATTATTGACGTTGAGGAAAATGGTCCTGCGATCTCTCGCGTCCTAGGATCTCGAACGCGACGGCCGCGAGTCTAGTTCGAAACGAAGAAATTAAAACGAAGGTTCCGCGCTCGTAGGGATCGCGTAGAAAATGGTGCGAGATAACCGAGCGAGTTACCCGAGTCCGAGGCTGTAATACTCGTTCGGGAAGATTGGAACGTACGCGAGGGTTTGATCTACGGGAGAATTCTGACAAAAACAGGCCGAGGAATATCGCTTCCTCTTTCAGAGAGATCGGAAGCGCATCCGTGGTGCAATCCTCGGTTGGATCACTGGATCATCGGTAATCAAGGAATGGGCGGGAGCCTGAAACAGACCCGGTCGACGAGGATGGCCACGTGGAGGCGCGTTTGCAGCTGTGCCGTTTGGAATATTCAGGAAAGAACAGATAATTCCGGGCTCCCTCTCTCGCGGATACCGTGAGATAGGCCAGGTGCCTGTGATGGAGGTGGCGGCCCGGGTAGATGATAGATTTACAGCGAATCATTTTACACGCCTATTGCCGGGATCGGACGCGCGAAGAAATATTATCGACGTTAACTCTCGAAAAGCGACGGCGAGGGAGCACAAAGAGCAGGCTGAAACGCGATATCGTGTCGCCTCAACCCGTTTTTCAGGCTTTCCTCTCGCCGATCTCGCCGCATCGTCGCGAATCCGTTTGTCACGCCGGATCGCGAAATTCCTGGCAATTCGCCTCGTCTCGTTCGCTCGCGACTCGCGAGAATTCGGTCTAATCACGGAAACGTGGCGTTCGAGGAAGGTTTGGGTTAGAAACGGTCGATCGAGCGGCGATCGAATGCTTGCGACCAGTCGACTGGTCCGAGGCATCGGATTAATGGAAGACGCATTGAAACAGCGTCTCTCGCCGGGAGAACACGAGATCGCGGAGATCGGTTGGCGCTGAAGCGTCCAGCTGCCGGGAGGAAGTCGGAAAGGGAGTTTGGGCAAACGGAGAGAAGTTAAGGGAAGCGAAGGATGGCGGAGGGAGAGAAGCGTAGGCGACGTTGCAGCGAGCCGACAGGCGGATGTTCCGGGCGAGCGAGCGTGATCGCGAGCCGCGAGCAGGCCACGGCGATCGATCTATACGGGGTCGAGGCCGATCAACGGGCCGCTTTCCCACGAACTCGCCGAAACCATCCGAGGAGAAGCAGCACCAGCAGCAACAGCAGTAACAGAAGAGAAGAGAAGCGAAGAGAAGAGAAGGAGGTTGCGGTAGGGGAGCTCGAACGAATTCCAGAAAATCTGGCTGTTGTTGGTCCGAGAGAACAGAGAGAAAGAGTGGAAGAGGAGCGGAGGCTGAGCGTGGAGGGAGAAAATAAAAGAAGAAGGTCGTGTGTCTCGAGTGTCGGCTCGAGAAGCGAGCAGAACGACCGGCGAAAAGTGACGTGCCGTGGCGGCGCGACGTGTGCATACATACACGCGGAGCGTTTTTCGCTTTGGGATCTTTGGCCCCGTAGATTGAAGAGCGGACAGGGGATTTTGAGCGTAACCCGGCAGCCGCGTTCGGCGGCTCAGCTTTCATGCGTCGACCACGAGCCTCGAAAAACGACCGAGACTTTTGGCCGGGACCAGCGCCACCAGCGGCCGGACAGGCCGCTTTCCCCTCGGTCTTTTTGTTCCACGGCCGACCCACGGACCCCGGTAAGTGAATAAGGAACCGATGTTTGCACCTTCCGTGCGGTCAGTCCAGGACCCTGCGAACAGTCGCTTTTAAAAATACCGTCCGACTTAAAATAAACGAAACCGCAGAGATATCGGTGCACTCGCCGCGGACCAACGGGCCACCGCGTCGTTTCGGTACAGTTGCATCTCCTCTGCGATCGAATTCCGTTCAAACTGCCAGTTTTCGTTCCTTTGAACTCACGGCACACTACTCTCTGTCTCCTTTTCCATTCCGTTTCCGTTCCATTTCCATTCCCTCTCCACTGTTTTTCCATACCGTTCGCACAGCTCTCTCTAAACGCGCCGATAGGGGATAAGGAAACGAAAAGATCGGATAGCAGAGTCGGAGGTATAATTCGTTCCCCCGTAATTTCCCGCGAATTCTAATCCCGCCAGCCGTGAAATCCCGATCCGCGCCACTCTGACCCGGTGTTAGATCCACGTCGTCGATCAAACGAGCTTCATAAATCAAGGATTCTTCTGTGATAAAATTCAGGATACGTCGTAAATCAGTCTCCGTAGCGCTGCAGGCTCGAGTCCCGCGAGATCAGAGTCGCGGTCGCGGCTGATTTGTCTCCTGATTCGTCTCACGGTTTTTGTCCGATCCGTTCTAACCGGGAAATCTCTGTGAACCGATGGCCTCCGACGTCCTTGCCTCTCTTCTGTTCCCGTTTCGAGGAAGAAACCGAGTAGCCGCAAGTCCGGGTCCCGCGACGCTGATGGAATATTAGCGAGCTCGTTACCGTTCGCGCCGCGATCATCAGCAACGATCATCATATTTTAGCTTGATATCCGGCGATTTACCTTGACGCCATGCCGCGAGATGGTAATCGATACGACGCCTTTTCTCGACGACCGCGATTCGGTCTGCCTTGTCTCGGTCGCGCCAAAGACAGCGGGATGGAATCTCTAAAAACCAGACGATGCGCCGAACCACGGTAAATCTCCCCGGTCTCGACAGGGTTTTGCTCGTCGGATTCGATTCTAAATCGGAACCTCGGCTTTCTTCCCTGGCGACGGAAATGGAAGACGGTTCGAACCGAGGTTACCACTCGGTCTCGACTCGGCTCCGCGCGGAACACTAGCGCCGCTGCGCGCGTAACTAGAGCTCGGCGTTGGCAACGCGGCAACGGCCAGTAGAAACGCGACAGCTGACACGCCGATGTCTCCAGGGAATATATTAATTTCTATTTCTGTTAACCACACGCGAAAGAAGATAAAGTCACTCAAGAAGCCGCACCCATAGGCGTCACTGAACTAGACCCACATTTTCTCCCTCTTCTCGCGCCAATTCGATGCAACCGGCAGCTTAATCAAACTAAATGGCGATACAAAAACGACCGTTTCTGCGGCTACGCGTAAAAACACTCTCTAGATGCTCGCGATTCCGGAAAATTCTCGATTATCGAGATTACACCGCTACTTTTGCGTCAGTCTGTACAGAGGAGAGCGTATCGATAGAAGTGAAAAGCTGGCTGGAAAGTCGAATTGGTTGGATTTCCCGTTCACGGGTCATGAACATCGTCGCGGAGAGAGCCGCAGGAGGGTTGCGGCCGGCAACCCCTGTCGATTCGCCGCTAGTCTTTTTGTCCGACCGTTGGTTTGTCCATCCAGCCAACAACATTTCGGCCCCCTTCGGACAGCAGGGCGAGAGAGCGAGCGAGAGAGAGAGAAGGAGCGGCGGGAGCGAGGCGAAGAGGGAGAAGGGAACAGGGAGGGCCAGGTGGTGATGCGATGATGCGATCGCGCCATATGCTGCGCCCTCTAGGGGACTCGCCGTATACGCGCCTACTAATTAATTCCCAGGCCTTTGTTCTAGCGGACAGCACCGGCGAAATTACTCCCAGAACCTTAGCTTTTAGACGCCAGCTATGCGACCGATTGCTAGATACATTAGCCGCGCTTCGTGATACGGACCAGCTTTACGACTGCTCGGACATCAGGCTTCTTCTCGACCTTCCTCTCCTCCGCTTCCTCTTCTCTACCAGCGAGACTCGTTCATCTTGCCAATTCCATTCTCCGATTCCCGAATATACCAGTACCTATTAAAACTTTAAAGTTCACTCGTCTGGACCTGTATCTAGCCTTTTTCCTCTGCTTTCATCCATCACTATAATTCGATTCTCCGATTCCTGAATACAGTAGTACCTATGCTTTAAAATCCACCCATCAGGACCCGTATCTAGCTTTTCGTGGTTAGACGATCATCGTTCGAATTCGGTGGAAGAAAGAAGAAGAACATATAGAAATGATGAAAGATCCGACTCAAAGGTCCGGTTTCCTGGAATCGGAGAAGAAAGGAACGAAAGCCCGAGGAAAGTTGGGAAATTACGCGGTGTAGAGGTAGCGTTTGGAACGGGAGAGACACGTTTCGGGTACAAAGAGAAGAACTATCGGATCGATGGCCACAGGAAGCGTCGAGGGAGACGCAGGAAGAGCGAATCCCGCAAAACGGAGGATTAGCCAGCCGACTCGGGCCATTGACTGCCACGCGAGCCAATTAAATATCCATCGACGGTCGAAAGAGGAAAGGCAAACGTATCGTTTTCAGTGGTGGACGCGAACGGAGCCGGGACAGGGCCTGGAGCGTGGGGAACAGGCGAACGGAGAACACGTACAGGGATTGTGTCTGGGGACCAAGTGGCGGGGGGCACAAGTGGCACAACATGGTGGTGAAATAGGGGAGGCGAATGACTGGTGTCGGTTACACGGGCTGGCACTGCAGCCCGTGTTTCCTTCAGCTACCCCTGCGGTTACCTGCCAGCCCTCGCCCTCTCCCTCTCTCTCTCCCTTCCTCTCCCTTCTCTTCCCCGACCCTCACCCCCCGGCAAACGATGTATTTATATTTCTATACGTTCATCGTTTGACCCGCCGCGTATACGCGCCTGCCCTCCCCGACGTCCGTCATTAACGACGCTAATCACTTCCCTCGAACCAGCTCGCTGCGTTTCCTTCCACCCTGCACGCTGCTCCCGGCCGCTTCCGCTTTTTCGCGGATCTCTCTGCTACGAGTAACAGCGTCGGAGAGAGAATTTTCCGTGCAGACGCTAGCTTTAAAGTCGAAATATCCCTTCTGTTCTCCCTCAGACTCTTTACATTCGATGAGAATTTTGACATTTTAGATAGTGACACGGGGCAAAGTTGCGTCTACGTAAAACGAGGATCGGCGTGTTATCTAAAAATTAGACTGTAAATTTTTAGAATTTTACCGAATCGTAATCGTCGCACGGATCATTCGAGACGGGATATCGAGTTTAGGTACATAGGAGGCTACAAAGGAGAAGGCATTAATCCTTGAAGAATTTCCGTCGTGAAGCAAAGGTATAGTTGGCCGGTGGATGGTGAAATGGACGACGCGGAACGTGATTTAAATCGGCGTTAAAGAGAGGCGACTAGGAATAATGGGAAAAAGCGGCGTACCTGGAGGATTAGGCGCGAAAGGAATGGAGTCGTCCGGATGTTTAATTACCGCGCGATCACTCTTGGTCGGAGTGGCGTTACTTGTACGTCACCCGGTACGTTGGTCTATCTAAAAAAGCTACTTGATCTTCGGGCCTGAAAATTCTCAGAGCACTCAGCACTGGCAGAAATAACGCACCGCGGCGCGGGAAGGAATGGTCTGAAGAGCCGACTGGCGTCCGAATGGGACCGCGCACGGCCGTGACCTTTGATCGTGGAACTAATCCAAAGTACGCGTATCATGACGGCATCACGGCGCATTAAATGCGCCGTGTGAAGTCACCGGTTGATCGATGACGATTATTAGTCAGTGGACCGGCCGGACGTCACAAAAGGGCCCAGCCTTTAAATAATCGGGCGACTCTTGACGAGCGATTAAAGGTTCTGTCTCATCGCCGCTGCCTCCAAGCGGAGATTGATGCGCGACCGTCTGCGCGCTGCGAGAAGAATCAGAAATATTGCATCCTGTTGAAACGTGTCCTGCACAGCCAGGACTTGCATCAAACGTCCTGCCGTTCCTTTCGTTATTAGAGCAACCTCCGGCCCAGCTATTTCCTCCTCATCCCCTAAACAGCCTTCCCCTTTCTTATTTCCTTCAAAAATACCACCTGGTGATCACGCTCTATGCTCCGCGATATTTATCCCGAGGTAATTTCCCACTTTTTATTCTCATCGATATCATCTCGTGGTCATCCCTAAAAAAGCTTCCCTTTCTTACTTATTTCAACGATACCGACATAATCGGTAACCAGAGTCGATGTTATTACTTATAGCTTTCTATGGGACGCGTATATCGTGGCTGAGATGAACCCTAATGGGGATTCTTTTTCTGATTAATTTCTTACAATTTGCAATTCGTTGTTCGATCCGCTGATAGAAATCGCCGAATAATCGAATTAAAAAGCTCTCGTATCGGGAAGAATTGAACACGAAACGATTGGGAAAATCCGTTGATTCCTCTGTTTGAAAGTCGAAAGGGTTCGAGTGGGCTTTCAGCCGCTTACTTATGCACCCCAGCGGAACTTTCTCGCTTATGCACCCTTTCGATACCGTCGCGTTAGCGAATAAAATATCGCGGTTGACGATGAATTCTTCGACTATCTGTCGGCGATTAGAACGAGACTGGTGTTGAATCGGTGACCGAGTGAAATCCATAGCCAATGTGCATAGACCCTGTTAAGGTTATTTCGCTTGGCGTCGGTACACGTGTAGGAGTATATCTAGAGGATAAAGTGTCAGTGGGGAAGAAAGGAACGGCTCGCAGAGCGTCGTATTTTTCCCTGGAAGGTGTTATTTTTGTTCTAATGAATTTCTTTGTGCCTTCGAAGGCAACGGAGATGTATGAGAGTGACCCCATTTAAATGCCCCACCCTTCGCACCGCGTCGCTCATAAATATCTGCTCACCCCTCCATTCCATTGGCGCTTCGCCGTAATAAATATTTCTTGTAACGATTTTTGTACACCTTATCTAACCGGTCGGTCTACGGCGTTCTGAGTAATCGAATCGAAATTACCTTCCACGTGATATCGCGCCTCGAATAACAACGCCGACCACCGATATCTCGATTGCAACTTTTAAATAAGGAAAACCGAGTTTACCCTGCTACCGAGTATTCAGAGATCGGAAATTGTTTGACTCTGACGCGGGAAAATTCGAATTCGACGAATTCTTGATCGAGATAATCGCTGTTCGCAATTGTTATCATTCGCGATAGTTATCGGTGACTAGCAGAGGCTAAAATTGGTAACGATATCTACAACGATTTAATACGGTACGTTCAACCTTGATAATATGAGTTTATCGGAGAGGAAAATAATTTGGGAAATTGCTGCCGATATCGAGGAAATTTCGGTCGTAATGGAAAGCAAAAGAGGGAAGAAAGTTCTACGTTTACACGAACCACGCGGTGATATTAAATTGAAATTTCAGGGAGTATTTCTTAAAGTGGTTTCATCGGAAGGAGCTTACGGTATACGGGCATAGTGTTGGCCGGTTAATATTCCTCTCATTACATGTATCTAATCGCCTACCATACGTTCTACGCACCGTTACCTTTTCACTCGGAGCTTCTCACGCGAAAATGAAATAGTTTTATTCGCAACTGTACGTATCAATTATTCGCGCGCGCGCGCGCGTTACAAAACAGCCGTTCTAGTAACACGCGTTAACTTATCTACGATTGATCCGGTAGTAAGCGTATCAATTAGCTAGGTGGAATTTTAAAGAGGACGAGGATGGGTATAGGAGGAGGAGAGAAGAGGATGGGGATTGGAGAATCGGGATGGTTGCGCAGAGATCGGTCGGCGTGTACGTCGTGTCGAAAGCCAACGGGCAGCTCGGAAGTTGCGCATAAAGCACGGGGCGCGCTTTCACCGGTCATTATTATCATTATGAAACGCGGTGGTACGCTGACGCGGTCGGTGCCGATTAAAAACATTAATTGCATAAACCGGTAATTAACTGAATCATCGCGGTCAGCCGGTATACGTGGCGTAATTTTCCCGATCTAGATATCCAGATGTGTAAGCAAAACGTCTTTGATTTATCAACGGTCTTCGTTACGCCGCTGAACAGCGGCGACCGATATCGTTTGCTTATCACGGCAAGCGATTAAACCGCAACTGGGCAGCCTTCGAAAATTATTATAATCCTCGAAATGTAATGATCGTAATTTAGCCGTTGGCTGAAATCGGGCCCAGCTGGTTTTCCACGGGCTTCCGCGGCGACGTGATAACACGAAATGATTAATCGAGCCTCCGAGCTACCGTGATCTCTGATATAATTAACACCTCGAGATTTGCGATGGAAATCCCGTTGAAAATTGTATGCTCAACGGTGAAACGACTTTGTAACGAGAAATTAATGCCCGCCGGGTGGGTTTACGGAAAAGACCATCGACTGATTAATTCGCTAAATCCTCGCAGCATCGGCCGAATCCCGTTTCCCCTAAACCGACCGGTGTTTACGTTAGCTCGGCCGAGGAATTAATCAGCGGAGATGGAAGCGAGAGATAGACGCAGCGGTATATCATGGAATTTCCCTAATAAAAGAGCACTTTGTTCAACGATCCCGGCCGCGGAACGTTTGAGCATAGGCTGCTACCCGGGGAGAATTATGTTGTAGCTCCGGAGCAGAAAGTTATCGGAAACGTGCACGCTGCTTTTTCCTTTTCGCCATGGCTGCGCTCGCTGCAACACGGGGAACAATAACACGGAGAGGCGTGTAAAAACAGTTGCGTTACGCACCGTAATTGATCGCTATCGGACGAGCACGCGTGCAAACAGCCGCTTTGCAGCTCTAACCATCTCCCGGCCGAGATACGCTCGCTCGACATACATTGTAACCTACCGAGCCGCGGTGCAATTCCGATCAGTTCGTTAATTCACCGTTCCCCTTTCAGCCATTCTTCCACCCTCTTTCATTCTTGCGGACACTTTGCGATTCCGCGGATTTCTCCCAATCCGCTCACGGAATATTCTCCGAATCTCGTCGATCGTCGGATGTTCGCGACGTTATTGGGTTATTGCTTGCCTCGGCCTTCCGCGGAGGTTCCTCTACCGCGAAGAGACCTCGAACTCGAGCACGACGGAAACTCGCGGGGTTCTCGGGCATGATCCTCGGCGGGATCCGGAGGAAAAGTGGACTGGTCTCGGGGAACGCGTGACGGTGGCGGCGACGAGCGTGGGGTGAAGTTAAACGAGCGAGCTCATGCAAAGGTGTCTCGTTCAGTGGGTCAGTAGTGGCAAGAAGCCTTCCGGGCATCCAGCTGATCGCGGCATGGCGTGTTGGCGTGATGCGTGCTGTAGCCGCACGGAACGCGGAGCTTCTGGAGGCCGTGGCCCCCGCTATCGTGGATCCCGATGGATCCTCGCCCCGTTGGATCGTAGCCCCGTGCCATGCCGTGCCGTTCCGTGCGTGCGTTCCATCCGCTCTCGCCCTCCGCTCGCGTGAGAAGTTCACGTATGCAGCAAGGACCGAGATCGAGAAAGTATCAAACGGTTCGCCAATCGGCCGGCAGACGCCTTCCAGCCCGCTGCCAAACCCGGTTTGTCTCCAATTCCCCAATCCGAATCCTCCGCGTTCAATTTTTCCCTTCCGATCGGGCGAAGAGAGATCGCTGCGAGTGGTCCAGAGCCAATAATACGTGTGCCGAGGCTAATTTCGCGTTTTCCGCGGGTTTCCTCAGAGCGATCGAGAGAGGCAGAACCGGATACGGTGGTTTTTTCCGGGATAATCGAGCGGAGCAGCTGGAAAGGAGGATCCTGGCGATCCATCGTGGCCGGCCGGCGCGGCACGGGGAGGCCACGTAAATCCAGGGTGGTCGACGTGGAAGTGTTAATAACCTTGGCCGTGTAACGCGGCGAACGCTATGAGGCGAGTGCTGATTACCGCGGTCGTTAATTCTCGGCTAATATACCACCGTTACACTCGATATCTGTGGCCGGCTAGGCTGCGTGTGCACGTGCACGCGCGCATACCTCGCGAGGAATTAGAAGGTCGTCGCGTACACTACGTTATACCGCGATACCATCTCGGCCATATTTATATCGCGATGATACTGTCTCGGGTTACTCGGCCGGAGTTACGGCAGCTGCGCCACCTTCGCCAAACTTCTCCCTCGTTCGCCCGTTTCTCGGGGATGAGCTCGACTCCGCTCCGCGCCGCCTGGAGAACATTCCACCCCTTCGGTGCCGCTAGTTCCTTCGGCCTCCGTTCCATCGTTCCTCTGTGCCTTCCATTCTTACGACATTCGATATTGACCCTGCCACGACCGGCAAATACCCGGTGGACGAGAAAATAAGGAACGGAGACGCTCGAGGAAGATACGAAAGGGAAAATTTGAAGCGCGTTAATCGGTATCTTGTCCGCATCTCGGCTCTCGTATTCTTTCCCCTTCCCAGTTTCTTTGCTCGTTTGGCTCTTAATTTCGCTGAATTTAATTGCCGCTATTATTCTCGTTCTTTATTAATAATTTCCATTAGCTCGATCTAAATTAAACGCCGGAAATTCCCCGGCATGTTTCGGAATTTTCGTTTTACTCGCTACTCTTTATTTCGATAGAATCTACATCGACGAATCTCGATTTCATCATATTTAATTATCGCCGTATTATCTTTCCCCGTGGTAACCGGTCCTGGCCGTGGCTCATTCCGTTTCGCGCTCTCCGTTTCTATGGAATTCACGATCGCGGCCGAAATTCCGCGTCATTTCGCGAGGCAGACCGAAGATTTCGCAACCGTGTTCCGGAATCGTTTCCCCTCGCGTATCTTCCTTCCCGTTTCCTTCTCCGTTGCGTTTTATTCGACGCCGTTTCCACGCGTTAATAAAGTAACTAAAGTTAATTACCGGTGTATTATTCCCGGCTAATAATTTCCACTATCTGGCCGTAGAGGAAACGCGTAGGAAAGAAAACTCGGGGCGAAAATATTTGAACGGCGGTTGCTGGCTCGTCCGCGAGCCGGCGTCTGGGGCGTCGGCGGCGGTTGCAATGGCGTCGCGGACTCCTCGTCATGCCTCGCTCTGCACCATAACCCCGCAAAATTCTCGGATTGATATAGGTGAATTAGCATCGACGGGAAGTGTGCACCAACTAATAAACTAAGATAGCAGCCTATAACGTCCGCGGCGCGCGCATAAAATTTCACCGGCGCTCCGTATGAATATGAATCAAGCAGGCTTGCTCGGCTGGTAATTAGAATGGATGCGTATCCGTAACCCACCAGCGAATTGGACTGTAATAACAACTAGTAATTATTATCAGCCGCGCGTTATATCAGCCTTGGATGATGCTCGTTTCGCAGCGAGATTTTCGTCCGGATAAATAGAGCTCGATGAAAGTTCGAACCACTGTTATTACGAGCAATTTGCCACCTTTGCATATGCATGCCGCGTAATTATCGCGGTTTTCTAAAACTCGCACACCGAGCAATTCTACCTTTTCGGCACACCTTTGCCCTTTCTCGCGACGGGTCAACGTAGCCATTACCTCTCCTCTCCTCTCCTCGCCCTTCCTCTCCACCCATTTTAATAACGCACCGCCGTCAGCCTCCTTCGAGCACGGGTTATCGAGACGGGGAACGCTTTAATTGCACGGAAAATATAACATGCGCGATCCGGAATTACTATTCCGGACGAGTTTGGCGGGTCTATGCTGGTACTCCGGTCTGCGACGAAATAAAATCGCCGCGATCGAACGAGTACGAGAGGCGAATTTGCGAAATTTCGAGAATCAGGTTTGCAGGAAGATAGGCAAAGTGGGGAACTCGTGGACGAAATTCATAAAACTGTCCGAGCGTAAGCACGAGATTTATTAGGCGTGGAATTACACCGTAATTAATTCCGAGATCGGCCAGCTATTAGCGCGAATTTTGTGACTACTTTTTGCCGAGCCATCGCGAACGTGAATCCTGCGATCTTTGCGAGGCAGATCTCCGTAATTTCCTCGACGAATTTCCCGCCCCGAGCTGTTTATACTTGTACGCGCTTATTGCGGTAATATTTTCAAAGTCCGGGTGGAATATCCGCGTTTTATTTTTCAGCAGTGCGAGATAAGCGTTCGACTGTATAATAAACCCGCATGCATGGAGCAATCTGAATATTTCAAAAGATAAAGAAAAAAAGGAAAAAAAGAAAAGCGGCTCGGAGCGTGCATATATAAATAATACGCGTGAAGAAAAAGGTTACTCTTTCGGTCGGGCTTGCCGGCGGAGGGAGATGGAACGATAGGATATCGCGGATTCGCGAGATGCGTGCAAGATTTCTAATTGAAATATGTGTGTCGCTAAACACGATTCATAAAAATTCAGGAGTCCTCCGGCCGGAAAGGAGAGCGAGAAACGCTGCCATCTAATTTACAGCCAGTCGATTTTTCTTTCGCGTGCCCGCGTTAAACGCGATTTCCTTCTGGGCCCTGGAAACGTCACGTCGATCAATCACTTCCGATATTAACGGCGGATTAACGAGAATGCCGCGTATTACTGGCGCGCACGCTTTCAACGCTGGGACCGGCGATATATTAAAACAAACGTACGGTCTAAATATATTACGGCTTAATTGGAACGAGCTCACTATCATGCACCGTAAAAACAAATAACCGGCGTTTAGCTACACGAACGCAATTATTTCTCCGCTTTTGCGGAGAGAAGAAACGGCGGCGGCGTCGGCGTCGGCAGCGGCGCGAGCGAGCGTCCGCGAGTCGAGCGCCTCGACCGTGAACGAAACTTTTCCGGGCTAAAAGAGTTGTCGAATCGGAAAAAGGGAAACCCTCGGCGGATCTCGAGCGTGGCGAGCCACGGCTTTCATTAAAATTGAACAAAGTGATTCAAACTGATAGTATCGTGGCCGCGAGCTGCTGCTACAATCTAATCCCTCTGCTTAGGTTCACTTAAATGCTAAGAAGACGCCTCTTCGCGGCTAACACCGCGAAGAAATTGCTGTTTTACGAGCCCGAGATAATACTCGTATGCATATGCGGTATTTGATTATGGCAGGCTGGAGTGGAAAGTCGCGTTGGCGGAATGGCAGCCATGCGGGCAATTGTGCCGGTAATTATGAAATTGGACCGTGCAAGAAATCGAGAAGAAATTGTTTTTACCGTGAAACGAAACTACCGTGTTAATTAATCGATTAATTAATTTGCCGCGCATTCGGAGGCAGGTACATACGCGCGTGGTCGATGCGAATTCGACGAAGAACGACAGGTCGATCGAATCGGGATAGAAATATATTTTCAACGATGCTACGCCGATGAGCACTCGCGTCACGGTTTGTAGCTATTCCTCGTCAAACGTCGAAGCGGATCGAAGATGGCAGAGCATTCGATACGAACCCTTGAATTTTATCAAGCTTTCGAGAGAGCAACAGAACGGCCTACCGTCGATCGGTTTCTTTCCGTAGAACCGGTAAATTTTTCTCGCGTTATAATTTAAGAAATACGAAGAGGCCGAGAGAAGAGGAGTGAGGAGGAGAGAGGAGGAGGGACGAGGGTTTGGATTGCAGGGGAAGATGAGGGGGTTGAGGAATAAAGACTCATCGCCGGTTACCCGAGATGATCTCTCTGCTTCGTTACTCCTTTATTATCCCCGATATCCGTTGGCCATTTTTCTTTCACCTCGGCGTGCGAATGAGGAGACGCGGAGAGGCGGTAATCCCGCCTCGCGGGAAGGAAACATCCCTCTGGTTTCGAGGGTAAGAAGCGAGAGAGGGGCGTGACGCGAACGAGAGAGTTGCGTGCGATTGGAAATTTTCATTTCCGCCCGGGTGTCGTCGAAACTCTAATACGCGCATTATCCGATTTCTAATCACCGGCTGTCCCATTACCAGGGCAAAACGGGGAGAAAGGTGGTCGAAGACCGTTCCCCAGTCCCATCGTAACCTTTTTTCTCCTCGGCGAGTAATCGATCCAGCCGCGATTTTTTCCAACGTTATTCCCCTCGACCAATCGGCAGTTGCAAAATAAACGAAACTCGTTAGCCGGCGGAGCGCATAAAACGCGAACGCGTCGCGGTCGAATTTCTTTGCACCGGCGTCGCTTATGGCACTCGCGGGGATTACGTTGCAAACGCGTTTCGCAATACTATACGTATTAATTACGAGGTAATTACCCGCGGCTCGTAATTACGACGCCGTATTCAGTGATAAACACCGGCCCGGTTTTATGGGCCTCCTTCCAAGCCGTGTTTCGCGTGTCGCTCGCTCGACAGAAGCGGCTTTTATGCATTAACAAATCGATCACGAGCGAAAGCTCGAAGACGCGCAGGCCACTCCTCTCTGGGGCTTCTCTCTTTCACGGAAACGGTATCCCGCCGTGATCCAGCCGTGAAAATTAATTCCAATCCTCCCTCCGTTCCAGCTAATTCCACCGATTCAGTCTTCCTGTCCAAATCTCCCGCCAAACTCGCGTGCGCTTCCGTCTTCCGGATTTCCCATTCGGATTTATCGTTTCGCGATACGAAATCGAGGCAGCGACGTCTCGAGTGTCGGTACCGGATGATGAATGGTTTTATTCATTTTTCTTGCCGATACACGCCATTATTCGACAGGATATAAGAGGCTGGCGGGTAGCAAGAGTTGGCTGCAGAAGAGTAATAAGGTGTAAAGTAATAAATTGGATTATTATGATCACGGTATGGCTCGTTAAATCACCGCTACTTCGCTAAATCGCGAGTAAAGCGCGATAAAGAATCGAGGCTTTCACGGTGACTCTTGGATCTCGCGAAAGTCATCACGGATTCGATCTTCGCGTAGTTTCGCGATTCCGCGATTTTCCGGCCAGATCAACGAGCGATTCCGATGCAGAGATAAATCGCAGGGATGAAAGAACGCGTTGAAGAGGAGAAATAAAGAAATAGAGAACAGAAAGGCAGGATAACGGGCAGTCGGTTGGAGGATAATCGGAGAGTAGCCGGTCGTGGAACGGAAAGATCGCGATGGTCCACATTACCACCCCGTGTTGCTCTCTATTTGGACCACTTCCTCCGTTCGTTATTAAGGACGCTCTCTCCGCGTCTCTCCTTCCGCCTGTGTCCATCTGCGTTCGCGTTGCTGATCGCGATTTCCATAAGCGGGCAACTGGAGAGGAGAGGCTCGCTCGCGATGCCACGGATGGCAGGCTCCTCTTGTTAAAGGGATTCTCCGGGCGAATCTGCTCGTTTTTCTTCCATTGCTCTCTGTAATTACGCGCAACTAACCTCTTTTCCTGACTATGTTAATGAAAATGTGCTCGACGCATGCTACATGGCCGATTTTAGCATCGAGATGCCGACCGGGGTTCCGTTCGCGGAAAGATGCTCTCGCGCCTCGGTGCATACGCGATCGACGCATCGACGGCTAATTGTCTAATTAGAAGGACCCGGGGTGGCGGTGATAATTAGCCAAGGGTACCACCGACGCGCAGCTCGATGTCCGTTTCGATTTTCCGACCGGATGCGTTCGATCGATCAGCAGTTTGGTAGCTCGATAGGGTGTTGGGTGGTTGGATCGAGAGCACACGGTAATAATCGCTGCCATTCCGCTGGCAACGCGGGTTAGACGTTTAATTGTTCAATTACGCCCGGTAGATTGGTATCGCGCGCGCGCGTGTGGTCGTAAAGCAACGATCCGAAGTTTGATAACCGGCCGCTCCGGAGGCATGTATCGAATTTGAAAGAAACCGGCGCAGGTCCGATCGGGGGCCGGTTCTCGACACGGTTCTCCACACAGTTCCAAACGGTGCCTCGCGAGTCTGTCATAAATGGAAAGGTCGGGCTAGTCAAGGTTCCCGCGAGCAGCGTTCGCGGTTTGCAAAGCCTTCGACGACGTCTGGTTGGAAAAAGCGGCCTTTTTCCCGGCGGGATCGCGATCATAACGCGCGGTGGACAACGGAGATCGACAGAGATCGGCGTCACGTAAACGCGTAGCGTGCGTGCGGAGAAAAATTTCGCGCGGCGTCCGCCTCTAACTAGCTTCACCTAGGCTGGATTTTCATATAAAAATATTCAGAACTCTCATGGTCGGTGAGCGCGTGCCCGCGAAGATCGCTATCCGACGCTGGTTCTCGGTGCATGCTAACGACTAACGGGCAACGGGTTCGTTAAAAAAAGGAAAGAGGAGAAAAAACCGCCAGCCGATTTCTCTCCCTCGCGCCGACGCGGTTCCGGACTGCGTTTTCGTTCTTTGATACGGCCAGAATCGTCCCGGAGATCGTCGCCGGCCAGCAACGACGCTTCACGCTCCGCGAACCCGCGATTTCGTGCTTTGTCGTCTCTTGCTGCTGCACTTCCGCCAGCTTGTTACCGCGCCTTTTCGTCGCGGACCCATCCGATACCGACAGCCTGACCATCTCCGAGATACATTCCTCTCCTCAACCGCTCTTTAATCCTTCGCTAACCAGGATTTCCGTTATTCCCGAGTCTTCGAAAATCGACTATTCGCTGCTGGAATAATTCGCGGACGGTTATACACTCCTAATTTACTAGCAAATCTTTCCATGAAGCGCGTTCTACCATTACCGATAAAAGTTAAATATCTTTGCGTATTTTCTAATATAATTTTCCTATTTTTCTAGGTGGGATCGGACGAAGAGATATGGACCCGAGGTAAAGCGCTACGATATCCAGGAATGACTATAGATTAATTTAGCAATTTCGACTCGGTAATCGTGGATCCCGTTCGACTGGCGTCGCTTGGACGGAAAGAATCTCGATCGGAACCGCGGAGAAAAGGTAATACCGAGATGGTTGAAAATGGTGGAGGGAAAAGCGCGATTGTGTTGGCGGAGTCGGGCCGCGAGACCACGTGAGTCCTTCGTTTTTACCGCACGCGAGCCAGCTTTTTGTCGATACGCTCAGATCCTGAAGGGATAAGTCGGACGTGGCGTAATTTACTTGGCCTATCGAGACTGAACGTCACTTCGATCGCTCTTCCGAGTTACGACGTTATTACGCGTCATTGCTGGCTGACGTAGACGATAAACGTTATCGATACGCGTACGATCGACTGGCCAACGAGTCCGTACCTCGCGCTTCCAATTTCTCTAGAAATACTCGTGAAAATACCTATTGATTCGATTAAGAGACGCACGACGCCTCAGCTGACGGTTTCCCTCGAAACGGTCTCTTCCTCGCAGGTACGAGGAAAGCGAAGATTTCTTCCACGGAAAACGCCCCACCCTGACTGGAATGGTCTAATCGAGGCGACCCATGGATCATTGGTCGCCGGCAACACGAGACGCGACAGGCCAATTGCATAAGACGCCGCAGTAAAATACGAAATACGCCAATTAGGCCGAAGCCAGACCTGGAAACGCGGGGACCGCGGCGGCGGGTAGGGGTTATTCTTAATTAAAATGATTGCCGACATTACGGCTAAACTCTCGCAATTATGATTCCCTTTCTCCCATAAAAGTGCTGCCCGATGCCCGCTGGTGTTCCTCGTATTTTCAGCTAATAACACCCTTACGCCGCCTCTTATCGGGGTTCATGATCGTGCAACGCCCGGGACCGGCGCATCGCCGCGGCCAACGAGCATCCTTCGCTAATTTCCATGGATTCCCCGTTTCCACGCTGACACCCTGTCGCCCTGAGTTCCTACCAACCCACCAGGTTCCCGAACTAGCTTCCGAGCTTAACTTTGCCAATCGAGAGGCTCCAGACGATCCAGGATAATCAAGACTACCGTTGGATCGATCATCTCTCCTAGGAAAATGCACATCGAGCAACTCCAGTCGATTCAGGATGACGAAAGTTGGATCGATCATTTCTCCAAGGAAAATGCGCGTCGTGGAAACGCAACGAGGACATCCCTCGCGGATCGTGACGCTGAATAATTTGCATTATCCGCGGATACGGGCATGCCTCTTCTTTCTATGTAAATAACGCCTAGTTTGTTCACGGATCTCGCGAGTCAGGTGGATCTCTCGAGCCACCAGAGTGTAAACGTCCGAGTGAAAATTATTGCTACGTCTCGAA
>NW_027471212.1:0-27972 GCF_051020765.1 Lasioglossum baleicum
GAAACCGAAGAAGATAGCAGTTTATACCGCAGTGTATTGATATGCTAGATCATAATAGCGTTAGATATCACCGCGGAATAATAATGCTGTCATAAACCAACCCACGCAATGGACGTTTGATGCGGCTATATCACGAGCACGACGATCGCACCAATTAGAAATGGATAAGTGCTCTGTCCTAATGGAGAGGCTTCCATCATCTCCATTGAGATCGCAGATAGGAAAAACATCCTCTTTTATCACGTCATGGACCAAGATTGAACATCAAAATTTATGCAAAAACGAAGGAACGAAAATTTAGCAACGTCTTGAACTAATCTTGCGAAACATTCAAGAAAAATCGTATGTAACGAGTGTCTTAATATAAGTGAGTCAGATACAGTTCTGAAATGGCAGATGACAGAAAATATTTTACTAGGTGAAATTAAGAAGTATTTTAATATAGAAAATATTTTACTAGGTAAAATTAAGAAGTATTTTAATATAGAAAATATTTTACTAGGTAAAATTAAGATTTTAGTATAGAAATATTTTACTAGATAAAATTAAGAAGTATTTTAATATAGAAAATATTTTACTAGGTAAAATTAAGAAGTATTTTAATATAGAAAATATTTTACTAGGTAAAATTAAGAAGTATTTTAATATAGAAAATATTTTACTAGGTAAAATTAAGAAGTATTTTAATATAGAAAATATTTTACTAGGTAAAATTAAGATTTTAGTATAGAAAATATTTTACTAGGTAAAATTAAGAAGTATTTTAATATAGAAAATATTTTACTAGGTAAAATTAAGAAGTATTTAAATATAGAAAAATATTTTATTAGGTAAAATTAAGAAGTATTTTAATATAGAAAATATTTTACTAGGTAAAATTAAGAAGTATTTAATATAGAAAATATTTTATTAGGTAAAATTAAGAAGTATTTTAATATAGAAAATATTTTACTTAGTAAAATTAAGAAGTATTTTAATATAGATATTTTTATTTCAAGTTTTAATAACTAATCTTATTTATAGTATAAATAATCCACGTTATTTAAATCTCTGCACTGAAGTGTCACTTCAGAGACATTAGGATTGAGAATTATCATTTAGAAAAATATAATGATTAGCTGTCAATAATTTTTTGTAATATTTATATAAAAGAACAATGTGAATGTAAATACCAAATTGATTACATTGTAAATTATAATAATAATATAAACGAATCAGAAGAATAAATAATTCTTTATAATTCTATAATATATTAATTGTAGAATACTATATAACTTTGTGAAAATTAATTAAACAGTATAAATAATTTTGTACAAATATAAATAACAAATAATTAATAAATAGTTGAACCTCGTACATCGGTTATGCTTTCCCAAGTCATGTCGTTTTTAAGCGAATGGTTATGGTTCATAGTTTTCCTTTTATAATTTACAAAGATAGAATTCATCACCCTTTACCTCTTCTCCTTGTTTAAATAATTCCATCCTATCATTTTTACAATATTTCCAATTTTTCATACTAACAAATTTCACAACGTGTTCGAAAATAGTTTCTTTGTTCGGAAAAGTACTTTTTGACGACGAATATTATACTTGCCGAGATATATGGTAGCAATTGAATAGTAAACTTTATGGAAGACAGTAAAAGTTCTCACAGTCATGTGACATTTTTTTATCACCTTTATGTAACACTGCTAACAATTTGAAAGTTACAGTTACTTTTGTATGACATATTGAAATTTTTCTGTTCAAAAAATTATATAAAATTCGTGGCCACTTTCAATAGAGTTAAACTTGAAATATTTTTGAAGAATAGAGTGTCATCGAAATCGTGGAATAACCATATAGTGACTTTACGTTTAAAATTATTGAATTGTGTGCTTGCGTCCGATTGGGACTCGATGCAATAAGTAAATAAAATGAAATTTTTCGACCATGTAAATTGAAAAATAACGAAGTAGAAAACACTCAGCATCGAGTTATTTAGGCACTTGGAACCTGGTTATTGAAAAATCGTAACGGTGCACAGTGAGCTAGATCGCCATAAACACAAACTAAAGTCAATTTTTTTATATTGGAAATCAATATCAAAATCAAAAGCTCTAGGTTTATCCCTTGTATACCTATCTATATGGACACGGATTGATATTTTATTTATAAAGGAACTTAAAAAGTAACCAACTTATAATACATTGACATGAGATGTATATTTATATAAATTTATGATATTTCTATGGATTATTTTTATTTAAATGTAAGCGGTTTCTGTAATTTTCGTCATGAAATTCGAAGAACGTCAAAATGACAAAAAATACAAATCAAAAATTAAAAAAGTCAAAAATACCCGGTAAACCTTGTGTTAACTATATATTCTTACAAGTATAAAAAATAAATTATGGCATACATTAGAATTACTACAAATTATTTCGAATTTTTTTATAAAGCTTTGAAAATAGGAAAAAATGTTAGTTTTAGCATGCTCTGCTGAAATTCGCATACTTTGCTGCACTATATCTTCATACTGATAAGGAAAACCTTATATTTGTTAATATGGCATTGAAATGTGATCTTCTAGCTAAGTGTATGTAAGAACAATTAATGAAATATTTATATTTTAACCTTTCAAAAAAGAATATTACTGAACCCATATTTTTTCTCATTTTTGCTTATATAATTAGATCTACAAAACGGTAGGCACGCGATGTCACGATAAATCTTATATAAA
The DNA here is from genome assembly GCF_051020765.1 of Lasioglossum baleicum. Taxonomy (NCBI): domain Eukaryota; kingdom Metazoa; phylum Arthropoda; class Insecta; order Hymenoptera; family Halictidae; genus Lasioglossum; species Lasioglossum baleicum. Next base: position 2,725 of record NW_027471212.1, read on the forward strand.
TATATTCCTTAGACACTACTAAAGATGTGTGAATACAAATTTTTATAACACCTCATATTTCTGAAATTAGAATGATATATTTCTAATCACCTAACCAAAATCGGTTACGCTGTAATTAGAATAGCTTCTAGTGATCACAATTTATTTAAAACACTGAATACAATTATTACAGATATTACATTTTGTACTATTTATTATAGACATACATATATGTATTTTTATGCTCTAAATTAATAAAATACTGAACTTGATTTTTGAGTTTATAAGAAAAGAGTTGCAAGTCTGATGTATAGCGAACAAATGTTTCACGCTATCATGGCGATAGCATTGCGATCTGTTTTACATCGTAGATTCGGTCTGTTCGTGTTTCAGATCTGTTTAAGCATGATTTATGCCTTCTCTTGAAGTAGGTGTTCATGAGCCGTTACGATAAGAGTCATCGTTAGATACCGTGACGGAAACTGTGGTTTTATTCAACAGTTTAATATAATATGACATTTGTTTTTATATAACTATAATAAAATACTTGACTACGTAATATATACAGATGAATATGAATATAATACCTCATCTAACCGATCGTGATTTTTCGTATATAGGTGTTATATTCTATCTCAACATTTTATAACTTTACTATGCAGTTTAAAATTATTTCTAAAAATGTAGGTAATTTTTTATTACATTTAAAAAATAAGATTTACGTTCCCAAAAACCTATAGAACGGTATATTTTGCAGTCATAAAGGTTTCAATAGCAGAGCAATTAATTAAGTTTGTGTTTTCGGCGACTCGGATCACTACACTGTGTCTTCACACAGATAATTACGATATAATAGATAATAAGATTATCTTACAATAAAATGCATCCTATTACTGTCCAATAATATCATCTGATAATGTAATTATCTCGTTATTATCCAATAATAATCTTATTATTGTTATTCGATAATATTATTATCTTATTATTATCTAATAATAATATAAATCTTATTATTATGTAATAATATTAATACTCTATTATTACCTAATAATGTCATTATCTCGGTACAATCTAGTAAACATTATCGTCTTATAATAATAACATTATCATATTATCTAATAATATTATTTTCTAGCAAAAGAAGCCGAAGCAAATAAAACACTTTCTCAACATTTATTTCTACGTTTAATGTACTAAATACACAGCAACTTCGAAATCTTGATCAAAATGTTTCCTAGGAATTTGAAAGTGCGCAGAATTTCAATATCGAGCTATCATTCTGAGACAACTAATCTGGTATAACTTGAAAAAAAAGTTATATAGCGTTTGACTATATACCGAGATCAATTTCTGCAAGAATGCTATATGCTTCTGTATAAGAAAAATGTAGCAAGTTTCGAAGACGGAAGCAGAGAGGCGCGTGTTTGAAAGTTACGAGGACTCGAAGGCCGGCACATGCTTCTCGCGAGGAAATAAATAAGTTTACTCGAAGGGAAGAAAAGCTCGATGGAAAAGTCGAGGGAACAAACACGTTGTCTAAACGGATAAATTGCTGTGATTGTTTCCTTTTCCAAGCGAAACTCAACGTTCAACGATCGCTAAACCTCTCTGTTTTACGTCTTTCTCGTGTTAAAATTATTTTTTAATTTGTTTATTCCTCTTGTCTTCTTATTACGCATATATTAGGAACTCTGATAACTTTGTTCTATAAGAATTCATAGTATACAGTGGCTTATAAAAGTATACGAACGCTATGCAAAATTTAAGAGAGTATTCTAATATAAAAATTCGAATTTTAATTGAACTATACGTGTACGTAAAGAATAATGAATTATACATGGTTCAGTTTTTTTTATTTCAAATCGTTATTCGAATTTACAGTTCGATCTCTATTTCTTTTAAATATAACTATATGATGACGTGAAGTAAAGTTTTTCGAATAAAAAATGTTTAATTCTCGGTGTTCTGTCGTTCTATAATAAAAATATCTCCCTGTGAGATTTCGTTTAAGAATGGAAAAAATTGTTAAAATTTTAATCCCTCATTTTACCTCTTCGGTGTCATTTTCTGTTAACAAAAAATTATTACATGCGTAATTCTTTATATTTCACGTGTACTCAACTTTTCGTTAAAATCAGAATTTTTGGATTAGAGAATTCTTTTGAGATATAATATTCGAATACTTTTGCGAACTACTGTATTTGCACAACGACGAAAAGAAAAAAAAAAAAAATGACAAAAACTAGAATATTTCATAGGGGATTGAAATTATACTAAAAAATTGTCTATTAAATATTAAATTATAATATTATTTCTACAAGTTACGCAGTGGGAGAGATTTTAAAATTAAATTAATTATTTTAAGTAGAATTCTAGACTGTGTTATTTGTAATCTGATAGCGTTTAGTGAGACGAATTCAACGACCTGCTAAGAGGTTATTTGAAGACACAGTGTGATCATTTTAATTGGACTGGCTTCCCAATTAATTAATATTTTTATAATATTTTAGAAAACGATTGAAGATATTAAAAATGTTTCTAGAAAAATTTTCATACATAGGAAGACAAAATTAGACACCTTATAAGCCTTTGTAAACAAATTTAACTAGATACAACATGCTCATATTCTGTTTTACAATGTGTACATTGTTCATAGTAATAAGTAGAGTAGTAATTTTATATATGGTATCGTGAATATAACAATTTGATAACACTACAATAATTATTTATATTTTATAATTATTTGGTAATTATTATAGAATCAAAATTTCGTGAACTAATTTATTCATTTGGCATGTTCATTGCCAAAACTCATTTTAGTATAACGAGTTTCGTTCTAGTTATTAGATTTGCTGGCCATTCCAAGTTTATTTGAAGAACTTTGTCTGTAAAAAGTGTCATAATCTACTGTTGTTTCCACAGATCGTTAACTTCGTTTGTAAAAGTACATTATTTCTGTGTTTTTACAGTAGTATATTAATGATTCGTTCTTCATTTTCGTTGGACAAAGATTGTAAATTACAGCGGGTTCTATATTACTAATTTTATTACTTATAATTTAAATACATTCATCAGTGACTATTATTTAAATTATGTAAATTAAAATTGTGAAATGTTATAAAGTTTCAGGCTGAAAGTAAGACGAAAATTATACACATTTTGTATTTGAATCAGTACATATCTCTTTATTTAACGAGCCACGTAAAACGAGTTGAAAAGTTAGCCGCACAAATCCAAGCTGTAAAACAGTTCGTTTAACTTTCAGATTAATTTTGTTACACATAGCACTGCAGCATGAATTATGCAAATTATAATTAGTAGATTCAAAATTTATTACCTCTCGTTGTAAATTAACATTATGAGGAATAAATTAATGAAATAGAAAGGGAGAATTTCACACTTTTAGTATTTTATATGACAATAATGTTTTTTACTTAATATTAGTTAAGTTAATACTTGAATTTATATTATTCATTATTCGATAAAATTTTGATTAATTTAAATTTTTATATTTTCGTATCTATTTTACGTAGTTTATTGCAAATATTATATAATACGTTATGCAGTTTAAAGATTGCAATATAATTAAATGAGATTAAGTGCATAAAATAAAAATATTAAATTGTTATTTCAACACAAAAATCATTTATTAATTGTATTATCAGTTTCACATTGTCACTAATGAATATCCATTATGATACGCGAATACCATGTACCGAACTGTAAATAATTCCATGCTTTCTTGTTAACAGGTGTGTGCTAATCCCTTGACTTGAATTAAATCTAGCTGATACATTAGCAACAGTATTTGTATGCTTCGTAATCTTGAACTTGTTTGGCTCGACAAAATTCAACTATCAATGCTATGAAATTCACAAATGCAATATTCTTTTATTTGTTCCAAGGTATTCGCATGGTATTTTTATATTCCCATAATACTTTTATGACATTTGTATAATATTTCATAACATTTTATATAATTCAAAATTTAAAAACCATATTTTATGTAATATTTATCCGCAAATAATTAATTTGTTTCCCAACCTTCGTCAGTGAGTGAACTTCTGTCGACTTAAATCAAACAGACTGGTCATATAAATTAGTTTTTAATTTTTTTTTCTTGTTACCACCGATTATAATATTGTCTGTCTATTAAACTTATCATAGTTTGGAATTGACAAGCGAGTGAAGCGTTTTTAAACCGTGAAAGAAGGGTGCTTGAATAAATCGAGAGAATATTTAAACTAATACGAAAGACCAGCAATTGAGATAGTGTCGAACTAAGGAATATATCATAGGAAAGAAAGAATGCAGAAAAAATATCCTTAAAAGCCTTGCAAACTCTCAAAGAAGAAAAAAAGCGAAACAAGATATATGTATGTCAATTCTGTGAGGTTTCATTTTGTAAAGGTGAATGTTTTACAAAATATCACACTCTAAAGAAATACTAAATATATAAATACCTTCAACCCTTTGCACTCAAGAAGCGAGTCTCAGTCGCCATTTAATCAGATTCTAAGATCGATGTTAATTAACACTAGATTTACGGGACCCGTCAATTTGACGGATGGGTGCTTCAATTATACGATATTACAAGATTTAATTAACTCAAATTAAGTTTGTTAATATTGCGATTGTTTTCAACGTAAACTTGTCGTTTGTTTTTTAAAGAAATTATGTGGTTTTCTTTACCCAAAACCTGACGGGTGTCCGTAGAAAAAGGTATACAAAAAACCCCGTAAACCTAGTGTTAATATATCAAATTTTTAATTACCCAACGATACGCAGAATATCGAAATAAAATAATTTTATGCCTTAATTTGCATACGTTTTCTTATTCACCGCTTTAAAAAGGTCGTCGACTTTATGGGAGAAAATTTTCAATTTACTATTTTTCTGTAACGAAAATATCGTTCGACTCGACGATTTTTTGGCTGAAGAAAAGTAGAAATATACAAATTTTCTGCTATAAAATTGACGTTATTTTTTTTTTTTTTTGCTGATAAATAAAGAATCGTATAATAATTAACACGTAAAATAATATGGTTTCGATATTTCGTGTATAGTTGTATTATCTGAAATTTTATATATTAATTAATACGGGTCTTGAAAATTTTATGGTGACTGACAATCACACCTCGCGAGTGTAAAGTGTTAATAAACAACTTTGCAAAATTTCAATTAAATTTTTTCAAAAAAAATTAAATTTTCAATAAAATTTTAATAAAATGTCAATTTGACGTGTGAGTTGCAGCAGTTATACGATATTAACACATTTAATTAACTTACACTAAGTCCGTTAACACTAGGTTTACGGACGTTTTTACGGTCAGACTTACGGGTAAAGAAAACTACGTATTTTCTTAAAAAATAAGACCATGAGTTTAATTTAAAAACAATTACGATATTAACAAATTTAATACGAGTCGATTAAATCTATTAATATTGTATAATCGGAGCGACTCACCCGTCAAATTGACGGTCCCGTAAATCTAGTGTTAATATTGCGATAGTTTTCAAATTAAATTCATCGTTTGTTTTTTAAAGAAAATACAAAGTTTCCGTAAATCTGACGAGTGTTGGTAAAAATAGTTATACAAAATACGCCCGTAAACCTAGTGTTAAAATCGAACGTGCATGTGTATTCGATACCCTTAAAACATACCGGGAGAACCGATTAAAACAGAGAAAAAATAACGGGTACGAAAGGTGTTAAGAATGATAGAAAGTGCGAAGAAAATTTTCATTTCCACGAGGGAACGACAGAAACGAGGTGTTAATCGGGGACTTAAGCAGTCGCTTTGGAAGACGATCTCATTTCTCCTCTTCCTCACCGTCCTCTTATTTTTAATTTTTTAAAATTTACATTAAAGCTTAAAAGCGGACGGAGGATATCGCGCAATGCTCCCTGGCTTCGACGAAATTGGATTAAATGAGTGCGGAAAGTATGAAAGGATTACGAAAATCGATTTTCTCAACGGAACAACGCTCGTTCGAAAACTTCGACTATTAAATTTCACGGGCGAATAATTAATTTAACGACGCCGAGCACGTAGCTAATTCGTTCGCCGGAGTTTCATCCAAGAAAACAAACATGCAAAATTAATGGTTAAGGAAACTCGCCGAGCGATAGTTCGACTGCTAAAATGTTCGCGTGCCAATTTCTCCGCGTTATACGCATTTTAATTCGCTAACGTACGAGGTAAAAACCGCGGGAAGTTGCTACTTTATTTACGGGCAGGAATTTCAAGCAATATTCCAGGGGAATAACGAATGTGAGAGAATATTTCAAGAAGCATTCGTGGAGTTTAACAATTGAAGACTTGATTCATTCACGAGACGATTTCTTGTGTTATGATTTAATGTACGCTCTTTGCATTTTTTTTTTTTTCTTTTTTTTTCACTATAATTTATAATTTAAATTAAGTAAATTAAAGTAGCTTAACACGTTGAACGCCACGTGACCAAGCTATGTGTGACGGCTGTTTCTACAGGGACCCCGTAACCCTAAAATGGGTGACATTATTCTTCGTCCAATTAAGACAGGATTTTTTAGATAATATAGTAATCGTATTTGAAACACAATTATGACGACTATAGAAAGTAACAATAAATTGTAAAGCAAACAGAAAGAAACATTAAAAATACGGATCACTTTCATCTACAGTTTTGCGCTATCTAAGAAACTTTTAAGGATCAAGAAATAAATACAGATGTTAAGAATATGCAAAATATACTGCTCGACTGAGTAAACTGAAGAAACTGAAAGTATAAGTATAAATAAATACAACGAGATCTCTCATACTGATCTTTTTTCGGAACACTTATCGTATTCTCTACTTCGAGGTCCTTTATACTTTCTAAGCATCTTCCATAAAATTATGTTTTAATACTCTTTTAACACTAGGTTTTTTTTATTGAAAAAATTTAATGGAAATTTTTCAAGTTGTTTATTAACACTTTACACTTGCGAGGTGTGATTGTCAGTCACCATAAAATTTTCAAGACCCGTATTAATTAATATATAAAATTTCAGATAATACAACTATACACGAAATATCGAAACCATATTATTTTACGTGTTAATTATTATACGATTCTTTATTTACCAGCAAGAAAAATAACGTCAGTTTTATAGCAGAAAATTTGTATATTTCTACTTTTCTTCAGCCAAAAAATCGTCGAGTCGAACGATATTTTCGTTACAGAAAAATAGTAAATTGAAAATTTTCTCCATAAAGTCGACGACCTTTTTAAAGCGGTGAATAAGAAAACGTATGCAAATTAAGGCATAAAATTATTTTATTTCGATATTCTGCGTATCGTTGGGTAATTAAAAATTTGATATATTAACACTAGGTTTACGGGGTTTTTTTTGTATACCTTTTTCTACGGACACCCGTCAGATTTTGGGTAAAAGAAAACCACATATTTTCTTTAAAAAACAAACGATGGGTTTAAGTTGAAAACAATCGCAATATTAACAGACTTAATTGACTAATATTAGATCTGTTAACATTGTATAATTGAAGCACCCATCCGTCAAATTGACGGGTCCCGTGAATCTAGTGTTAAAAAAAAATGTTTTCTAAAATAAAAATGATACCTATCGCAAACATATCTTCTAATAAAGATCCTCTAATATATCACAAGATAAACTGTGGGTACATTTTAACGATGCATTGCAGTGTATCGCTCTTCCTAATCGCGTTGTTTACACTCCGAGTCTTGTTTTGGGGCCCGATTTGGGCCCGGGAGAAATTCCATCATTTTTACGCTGGGCGTTCAACGTGTTAAAAAGTTACTTAACCACTTGTCATACCGTTTAACTCAGAAGAATAATCGGAAAAGGAGCTCGAAGCGGCCTAGACAGAGTATCGAAACTTGAAACACGATATAAACAAAATTGTTTACCTAATATATCCCAAAAATTTTTGTCAAACACGGCAAAATAATAATTTAATTTAATAAATTTAATAATTCGTGATTCGCGCGTAACTGATTACGTGTTAGACAAAATGCTCGACGCGAGTCAGACTCGTCGAAGTATGGCAGGGCTTAAAATGAATTAAAAAAATATATATTTTAATTTCTTTGTAATTATTATTTCTTAAAATTCTAAAAACGGTATTTTAAATCTCCGGGACTCTCTTTTGGTCAGTGGACGATCAGTTGCAGAGACTGACATGACACGATCAACCCGCAGTCAAAAGGTTAATTATGAAAAACAATTTATTGGAAAATTATTTGAGTTTAATTAGATACTATGTATAATGTACACGGTGTAGAATTTCAATGGGAATATTTAAATATCACCCTTAACCCTTTGAGTGTGACTCGACATTGGGAAATTGTTTCAAGAGATTTACACTTGAAAATTACAAAGTATAACAATAGTGTAGATATAACTGATTTTTAATCGAATTTGTTTCTTCGTTTATTTATTTAAATAGCCCTATTTTTTAGTCGAAATAAATTCCAAATAATAGATATAGAAACGTTAAGGGGTACTGGTAAAAAAATTGAAATATAATTCAGACTGCAAAGGGTTAATTATGACGAAAATAAATAAGAAAATAATCTTCGGGACAAAGTTGCGTTTGAAGGAACGCATGTGATGGCATTGATACCTTTCCAAGGTCATTCTTAATGAGAATTTTAAGTCATGGATATTTCCTTAAACGGCTTCTCTGTAATTTTTTTTCGATATCCTCATAGAATTTCATACAAATTTAATTATCTTTAAATCATATTGTTCTTATCATTCAATCGCAATGAATTTCCTTAGTGTCTTAGTGTTTTAAATCATCGAGCTATTACTGTTTCATGAATTTCTAATGAAATGTTTGTTTATCTTATGATACTCAACATTAACTGAAACCTAATTCATATCGTGTCAGTTTACATTAAGTTGATTTTTTAAATCGCGTGCTATTGTCAAGACATCGATTGACAATGTAACGTAAGTAAACAACAACTGAACCAAAAATACAATTTACTAATTATTGATTTATGTTCATTAATTAACTACCTATTGATAATTCGTATTTGATATTAATCATTCGTTGCAATAAATAAAGTTGTGCCAGAAAAATAGTTATATATAGAAATAAGATATAGATACAGCCAAAACCTTTTATACTATATCTACTATATACTATTATATACTATATACTATTACATATTTATATCTTTTATATATAAGAAATAGTGTATACAGTATAAGATTTTTTTTCATAAATTTTAAGTTCCAGTGGATATCAATAATTTTAACATGCAAAAGAAAGAATTGGAAAAAAGTATTTTTTAAAGTAAGTTTTTAGCTATAATATCCAATTTTTATATTTTCATGAAAATTTTTAAATATATTATCGAATAATTAACATTTGATTAAAATAATCACGTAAAATTGCTTATTCTTTTCGGGTTCGTTATTTATTTTAACCCGTGTTACATACTTCAAAATTACTTAAATTTTATTCCAAAGGATTTCATATATAAATTAACTATTTAATGGATTTAATAATTAATAAGAATAATAGCGTTCGTTAAAAGCGAAACATGTGAACTTCCATTACAAGTTACAACTTTATTAGCATTACTGGAGTAGATGTAAAAGGAGTAAGTGCTTTAAATTAGCTTTTATCAAAATGGTGGAAGCATATAAAATTTACACCTCAAAAAATTTGAATTTTTTCCTCAAAGTAAAATGGAATTACACTCTTAAATTACTCTACTTTCCATTCAAACATGATTATAAATATCAGGAAAAATAACAATTATAAAAGACAACATATGTTGTAAACAAGCGTTTATAAAAATGGCAACATAATGCACAATAATGATATTTGCACGAAAAATATCTTAGCAAGATTTTATATACTTTCATCAAAATAAACACAATAAGTTACTTATTGTTTCGAACATCGTTAGTTCCACATATCTACTTATGTTTTATGTAAATACTTCTAAATAGCTTGAATTTTTGCAAATATTCTGAAAATTCAAAAACTAATAGAGACATTAGTAAGAATAAAGATAAAAAGAAAAATTTAACAATTTCTATTACAAGTTACATCATTATTGTTCTTACTGAAAGATTGGAATAAACTTTTAACATAAATTCAACTACGAATTTCAAGAATTGCTATAAATATTATCAAGAAGTATTATTACCACAGCATTATTAAAAATAATAATCCAAGTAGTCACATGAGTAATCCCCATAGACTAATTTCTATTAAAATGGCGATCAATTTTGACATTTCCACGATAAGCTCGACCAACTATAAAAACTGAAAAATTAATAGAAATTCTATTAAACACATTATGAAAGAGATAGAAAAGGAAGCATCATAAGAGAAAACTATGCAGACTATGCTTTATCAAAATGGCGATCGAGTAAGAGCTTTTAATATTTCCTCGTCTATAAAAGTTAAAAGACTAATAGAAACATTTTTAAGACATTATGAAGATGTTAACATTGCTAGTTTTTGCTAAAATGGCGGCAGCAATCGATTCAGGCGGCCATTATGGTCGGGCTGGCCCATTTCTCATAGCGTCCTTGACAAAAGGTACACTTTTAATCGGTTTTGTAGGGTGAAAGCTGCGTACTGCAAAGGTTAAAAACGCTGCAGCTCGAACATTACGTACACCGGTCCGATGGAATCCCGTTCAATTAGCGCAATTAACTATTCGAGAGCGCGTAGGTGAGACTCGAGTGGCGGGTAAAAATGCAGAATTGGATTAAGCGCCGGTGAAAGGACCATTAGAGGGAGATATTAAAAGTTAGCGACGGCTTTAGTTACTGCTATCAGAACGCGCGGCTGCAAAAGGGCTTGAAAATGGCTGCGGGATTCAAAGCCATGAACCTCCATGCGAAAAATCCGCGCGTCCAACGATTCGTTCGATGATAATGAAATCCGTTCGAAAAAGAGGAGAAGAGGGACCACTCTTGTCTTTAATCTATTTTATCTTAATTTCCGGGGAAAAAATCGCTGTTCAGCTATCATTAATTTGACGAGACATTTAAAGAATTTGTTAGGTCGCATATAGTGCGTAATTCTTATTTACTTACGGCAAGGTAAATGTACATAGGAGAATAAAAGAGCATTAACTGTGGATGGAGCTCTATGCCAGGACTTAGCGACTTACCTGAAAATTAAAAAACCGTTTGTTAAAATAAGCACGTGAGAGAGCAGGTTTTATAATAACTTCTTATAGTTATTCGAGAAGAAATTGATATTGATAAAAATTTACATATTTGAGATATTAATGGTAATTAACGATATAAACGAAATTTATATCGTAGGAATTCCATTATTTATTGGCGATTTTTGTGGTATAAATATAATCACTTAAAAAATTAAAATAATATTATAGTTTCTATATTCTTTATATTATACAAAATTTTCTTAAAAGATTGAAGAATATGATTAAAATAAAAAGGAGGGTAGAAGTAATTGTGATATATAAATAATCGATTATGTTATTGATTACATAAATTGCACAGAAAATTTCTTTAATTTATGTATATCAATACAAATTATATTTTTGTTAGATAAAATGAAAATTTTTGTACCTTTTTGAAACATTATATTAAGTAAACATTTATGCGTTAGGAAGTTTTAAAATATTCTGTTTACTTATACTTCTAACTATTCGTTAATTTTTCTAATATTATTTTTAATTGCATATTATATTGAAATAATTTTTCAAGAAATTTGTAAGTCAATAAAAATACGTTTACTATGAATAAAGAATGTTCATATTTATTGCAAAAGAATTTTTCATATTCTTAAATATATATTTATTATATTATATGTATTGTATAATATTTAGATATAACATTTACATCATTTAAACAATATATCTAAAATTTTACAATCTTGTAACGCGACATAAAAAGAAATATAATCAATATCTTAATTCACAAAATTAAGAAAGAAACTTGTAAAATTTCTTATTTAATGAATTAATTTATACGTAATATATTCATAAATGTAAAACATTTACCATCTTTATATATATAAAATACCTTTTAATTTTTCCTACATAAAATCCTCGTAATTATAAAACATATACAATTTTTACACATTATGTAAGGTATCTTTGTAATATTAATGTATGGATTATTTTGAATTATATGATAAATTGAAAGATTTACGCATTAAGCATTAAAATCATATTCATATAATTCTATGATATTTATAAAGATATTTTCATTTTCCCTATATTATGTGCAAAAATACGTAAATAAGAATTTATTATAATTTAATAAAGAATTGCCATGTTTTTAACGAAAAGAACCATCACAAACTTTTCTCTCGGATTAAGAAAAAGAGAAAAGAATACACATAAGTACATAACAGTGATACTTTGTATTTCAAATGATGGAACCCAAGATTAAATTTCCCTGATTGGAAACGATCCTTCGGCAAAGAATCTTGCCTCTCGGTCGTGTCAGAATAACGAAGGTGCCTACAGGTAAAGAGATCGTATGCGTAGCAAATACCTAGTGTAAAAGAGAGGATACTGCCCCGTACGATCTTCACGTGGCTTGTCATCTATGTAAACGCTTGTAAAAGCTTGTAAGCTCTTGAGCAAGCAGTCGGAGCTATGCTCTTCCTGTCGAAGAAAATCCGACGATGATGTTCTTTGGTTCTTGCGCAAAAACCTACTTGTCTCTTCGAATTCCTCGGTCTCTTTTTGTCGTCAACATTCTTTCAAACGCTCGTCACGTGGAAGAATCTCGAAACCTGTTCGTACTTTAGATCGTCAAGCAGGATAACAGGTGATTTACACTTAGAAGGAGGCTGTATGTCTCTCTGACATGTTAGGATACGACAGGTTTTCATCGTACAGGCTTTGACGAAAACAAAACCGATTTATAATCAATACCAGTTCAACACCTTGACTGTCGTGCAAACTTAAAAGGATATAATAAATACTTATTTCAATAAAATTTAATTTTATATATGATTTATTATGAAGAATGATAAATCTGATAATATAGGACTACATTAAGTCGTCCCATAAGTTCGTTTGCGGTGATATTTACATTCCTCGTCACAATTTATGAACTATATCGATGATTAACGTCTTCGTCAACGAAATAGGAAGAAGTCGTGGAACAAAAGGACGACTACAATTTTTTAAAAATATTTGAAGATTTATTCGACGTTTAATTTTAAATAATAAAATTAAAAACCGGAACGAACTTATGGGATGACCTAATATAATTATCTACGAAACATTATACACATATAACATAAATTCACAAGTTTATATTACTAATGCTAAAATTTTATGGGACTGTCTAGTTACTTACATATGCATGATTAAAATTTTTTAATCGATGATGATCATTTTATTTTCATTATTCTGTACAACTTCTGCATTTAATCATTCATGACCACGATGATTCTACTGAGAAAACAAGCTCTGTATGTAGACGACTAATATGGTAGCCAATGTGTTAATAAAAATAGATTTTTACTAAACTTTTGTTTCTTTTTTGGAGATAGATTAATATTAATAGCTATTCTATATATTGTCTTTCAAAGTTGTGAAATATAAATTTCAGATTTTTTCTAATTATTTAATTTTTAAAGTAGAGATGATTATTATTATTATTATTATATAAAATTGTAAGACTATTATACTAATACTACTATATTACTATTACTTTTATCATTATTTATTTACTTTGAAATATATTTACTATACATACTTTTACCATAAAAATTGGGCGAAGATTATAATATAAGGTAAGAGGTAAAATGTTAATTGAAAGAGCCTTTGTTGTCACGCATATTATAAGTTTACGATCGCCATGTTAAAAATCCATAATAATGGAGATCGAACAAAGTTCTGGCAATTTTCAGTTTTGTATCTGCCTTTAAACTTTGATTGAAGTTTGTACACTGTGGACTATTCTGTACGATCCTTTCACAGGTTGAAGGCGATTAAAGAGGATTAACGTTGATTAAACATTTTTTACCGTTTCTTCTTGAAACGTTTAGTTACCGTGAAAAAGTTAAAAGAGTGACAGAGGATTACATTTTTCATGCTGCAGAACAACATAATTACAGAACTTTGTCCGCCGCTGTAGTAGGTCGTTAAAAGAATTTCTGTTGTAGTTTACAGGTTGGAGATTTTTAAGTTACGAGCATTAAGTCTCAAGAATTTACCATAATCGTCACTAGCATCGCGTCTATGTAACAGTTAACCAATTATATTTATAATAATTATTAGAAACGTTGCATTTAAATAATAATTATTCTACATAAAAATAGTCTTAGGGTTTTTTAGTCTTTTATATAAATTAAAGTTAAATAAGAAGAAATATTTTTAACTTGATGCATCACAAGGTTTCATTTCTCAAAAGTTCTGTTTCACCAAAAGTGTTGAAAAATTCGTGTCTCTACGATCTAAATCGGTACAAAATAAAAAAAATAATATCAAATCAGTATCTGATTTTTTAACAATTATTTTTTCTTACCATTCTATTTTAATTTTAATGGTAACAATAATTTTAATAATAAAAATAATAGCTTTAATAATAACGAATAATAATAATGGTTTTGATAATAAGTAGTAATTTTAATACTAATTACAAAAATTATATTTGTAATAATTATATATCTGAATTACTCTAGTTGATAGGAGAATAAGAATTTTTCTAAATGTCATGATATGAAGGCAAAACACAAAGCAGAGCACAAAGAACACATTTTTGGTATTATACGAGATATTGGAATATGGTACATAAACCTGTAAGTACTGTCGTCGTTAAACTCAAGGTCGTAAACATTTAATACCAACGCACCCGAAGAAGCAATAAACCCTCGAATTTAAATCAGCGATTTATATCAACGAGACTCAATCACGATCAAAGGACTCAATTCCTGCAGGATTTAAAGAAGACCAAATTCACGTAAAACCTTCAAGAGATTTAATAGCGATTAAGACTCGCTGAATGTTGAATTTAAATGAAATAATAGGATTGTAGATGATCGTGTATAGTCAAATTTTATTGTAACCAAAATCATGAAAAATCAAGTAATCTAATAATCTCCTTGCTTCTGATTTTATATTTAGATCAAAATAGCACTTTTCCTCTGTTGACTTAAATTAAATTGATAGAATAAAGATTGTTTAATAGTTTGATAATTAATTTTAATCAATTGATATGGTTTTGTATTAAAAAGGATTTTAGAAGCACAGAATTACGAATTTTGTAATCCTAGAAATATTATTGTGTAATAACTAAATAAAGGAATATAACGAAAAATTTTGTAGTCTTATAAATATTATACAAAATTGCTAAAATCGTCCATTTTGCGCATTGCGTTTAGGATAATATAGTACTATCTTTCCCTTTCAACTTTCTCCTTAAATTATATAGCTTCCGTAATGAAACAATAATTACTTAATATTATTATACAAAACAGAAATTTTTCGTGTTTGTAGTGCATCTTACACATTATATTTTTCCATCAGACATTTTATTTAAAAAGGTAGCAATGATAATATTTAAAGATGTCACGGACATATTGCGTAGAAGTAGGCAATTACACAAGAGATCGAAGAAGTCTGCATGAGCATGTGTATGAGTATGAAAGTATTTGAGGAGGAACTTATTGTTAGACAAGTTTCGAGGAATAAAGCGTGAGAACAGTTGTACAATTGTAGAATACTTGTTAGAAAATCATAGAGGGCGAAATTTCTTGTTAATTATATTAATTTGGGTTGCATTCTTATGTACTGCTCATTGTGAATCTTGATTATCGTTTATTATAGATAAATATTCTGTGTTCTCTTAGTAATAACGAATTGTGCAATTTTATATATTATATATTATAAAAACATGTCGTTATTTCATAAAACGGAAAAAGGATGAAGAAACTACGGTAAGTAGACTTAATAAATAGCTGAAGAAAGTCGGGAGAGACCTCATCGTGTAAATGGAGTACTGCGATTACTTCAATTGCAAATAGACATAACAAAATTTGCTTTTCACTCTGCCATTGCAGCATTTCATTATTTACAATTTATATTGGAATCGAATAATTTTTGTATAAAAGTTACTAGTCTTTTATAGATTTCAAGCTTCTGAATTTTCTAAATTTTAAATTCTAAAATAAATCAAAGTGGAAGATTGTATCGAATTATAATTATATTTTCTAGATTTCAAGCTTTTAAATTTTCTAGATTTTAGATTCTAAAATAAATCGAAACAGAGAATTATATCGAATTATACTATCTTCAAAATTCTAACTATAGAAAGTTAGTATCTAATAATTGGAGATAAATTGAGCTTTTTCCTAGATAATCTTCACATCGAATAGACTAGTTTCGTATAATGATTCCACGCAAACCCGAATGACTTGTGCTGCTAATTCTAAAAGTTGGAATTCTAAAATTTGGAAGAAATGTTTAAACCTTTGCACTCAAGAAGCGAGTCTCAGTCGTCATTTAATCAGATTCTAAAGATCGATATTAATTAATATATAAAATTTAAAGTTACGCAACGATACGTGAATATCGAAACAAAATAATTCTTTTTCTTATTTTGCATGCGATTTCTTATTTATCGCTTTAAAAATCCCGTTGACTTTATCAGAGAAAGTCTTTGAATTACTATTTTTCTGTGACGAAAAGATCATCGAGTGCAAAGGGTTAAAATTTTGGAAGAAATAATAATTATATTTTTTAATTTTTAACACGTTTAAAGCGCAATATTTGTACTATTTCGAAACTAAGCATATGTGATTTAGGCTTTCATAATCACCGACACATATATCATTAAATATGAACATTATTCCATGAGAGCTCTAGAGTAAAAATTTTGAAAGAAATATAGTTATATTTTAAAATTTTTAACACGTTTAAAGCGCAATATTTTTACTATTTCGAAACTAAACATATGTGATTTAGGTTACATTCATAATCACCGACACATATATCATTAGATAAGAAGATTACTCGATGAGAACACTAGGGTTAAAATTTTGAAAGAAATATAGTTATATTTTTAAATTTTTAACACGTTTAAAGCGCAATATTTGTACTATTTCGAAACTAAGCATATGTGATTTAGGTTACATTCATAATCACCGACACATATATCATTAGATAAGAAGATTACTCGATGAGAATACTAGGGTTAAAATTTTGAAAGAAATATAGTTATATTCTTAAATTTTTAACACGTTTAAAGCGCAATATTTGTACTATTTCGAAACTAAGCATATGTGATTTAAGCTTTCATAATCACCGACACATATCATTAAATATGAACATTATTCCATGAGAGCTCTAGAGTTAAAATTTTGAAAGAAATATAGTTACATTTTTTAATTTTTAACACGTTTAAAGTGCAATATTTTTACTATTTCCAAACTAAGCATATGTGATTTAAGCTTTCATAATCACCGACACGTATATCATTAGATAAGAACATTACTCGATGAGAGCTCTAGGAAATAGAGCTACACGAATTCTCTGATGTATATATGTAAGTATGTATGCGCGAATGATCGATAAATTCAGTCACATCGAAGAGAACCTCCATTACGCAAAATCACGTGTTGCACGCAAAGGCTATCACTCTAGCTGGATTAGGGCATTGCGCGGTTGCTCCATTAGCTGCTGTTCTAACAGCTGTTATTCAAGAAATTAACAATACCTTGCACCAGGTCGATTCGACCATTGTCTTTCACTAGATGAATATACACTTATACACGAAAACATTCCAATATTTACATTTGTGTGCTCGAACAAGTAAAATATACAGGTTAAACTGAAGTGTTTGAAACAGTATGATAACTCCATTATTAATTAACAGTTTAGGTATAACCAACAGCGAGGTTCATATGTTTGTACGTTAATTGCAAATTTTTATACTTTATCATCGTTGAATATTATATCTATGATTTTAGTATATTGAACATAAAAATATATTTTTTTCTTTTATTGATTTATTTTTTTCCAACCTAATCTATTGTTATCTATGAAGATTCTCTAATTATAAGATGAATTTGATCGTCAAAATAATATTAACGAGAAATTTTACAGAAGCTGACAAAAATTATAAAAAATTAGTTTAAAAAATGTGCGATAATTTCGATTATATAAAATATTTTGTTAATTAAGAAAAGTTGTGGTTGCTTTGATGAATGAATATTTTCGAAGAGAATATTTTCCCATTATCAAAATTTAATTTTAATAATTGTCTGTATGTAAGAAAATATTAATATTATATCGATTTATGCAATATATTATTTACTATATTACATATTTTGTCAAAAATATATCGTCACATCTATCATTTTTCAACATCCTAGCTAAAATAGATTTCTGGTTAAAAAAATTAATAAATCAGAGAGGAGATGCAGAAAGTGGATAGAGAAAATAAAATTATTACGTATTTGTAGATAAAGTTTGGCAATCGATTCACGCAAGTTTTATATTCGAACTTTTTGAACAGAGCCATTGGATTCCTTACATAAATATATGACCTGACGACCAGCAGCTGAGTTCTAGATTGAAAAAATTCTGCTTGTGTTCCAAAGGAAGCACCGTTTTATTTATTAGGCATATTTTAAGGAAGGTGGCACCAGTTTTCAGAGAGAAAATTCAAATTGCTCCACCTACGTACAAGTTCTATAAAAAGGTCAGTATGCATTGATTTTTAAAATCTTTTCCCAGTTTATACACATTTTTTACTAGAAAGAAAATTTTCAAAAATATTACAACAAGAATACTCATTAACCGTCTTGTTTCCAATCTTATGATTATTTATTTAGAATTACAAAAGAAACGTTATTATCACTAGAAAAGAGTTATGGAATGTCACAAATATATTTTATTTTATTTGTATATGATTTTTACATATTTCTAAATATTAAAATATTCGTACGAATTGATTATTCGAAGTGTAATAATGAGAATTACGTATATAATTCTGTTATTCATAACGAACAAATGATTTTTTTGGATGATTAACATTTAGTTATTAATTTAACATTAAATGTAAAAATAATACACGAAACGAATCTCTTTGTAATATTCGGGTACTTATGACATTTAACAGATAAAATATAAATATTAAATTCAAGCGTTTAAAATAATATGACACTATTCTAAAAAATTGAAAAATAATAATAACTATTATTTTAACCATTTAACATTTAACTATTAAATAACTATTACATGTAATATATATACAGGCTATGGTAGTGCCAATGTGTTCATTGAAAACTTGCGTTGAGACACAGCAACGAATTATGAGTGAACACGATATCGAAACTGTGTTTTTATATGTTAATAGTGCTCTTGAATATTATTATACATTGCACACGAATATTTCTGTAATCCACTGAGGACATATTTACGATAAACAGTGTCGCTTATAATAGTATTGGAATACCTTGTCATACAAAATACACATATTGTACTCAGACTTCGAAAATAATAACATAAATTTACCGATAATAACAATATCATAAATATAGTATACATTAACGAATCGTTTTTCAATATTACTATTAAAATATAATTTTAAATTTCTCTTTTGCTATATAAAGTGTATCAGATTTTTCAGCAAAACGATCAGAATATTCTACGAGTAAAAATAATTGAATATTAATATTCCTCACTTCGAATCTATCAATTATTTTGTATCTTTCTCGTCGATTATCCAAATTGATAATTGAAAGATAAATTCGTCAAGCTATCCAGTGTTTTGGACAATCGGTCTAAAAGAAACAAATTTAGAATAATGTTTCAAATATATATCAAATATATCAATGTTCAAATATGCATGCATTTTACAATATCTATTCCCTTTTTATTTTCTATCCATTGCAGTGCAGCACCCAATGTATCCTCAGCTTCAACGTATATTGAAACAGTACATGGACTAGTACTACATCCTGTCATAAATTCATTCGTGTCTATCTATGTCAAGCTTTAAAACTCGGTTTTATATTCCCAATTGGTTTTATCCGTTCGTTCCTATCAGATCATAATATCATACCTTTCAAACTCAAGTGTATCACGTGCTAAATATTCTAATTCACGATCAATCACAATTTTTCCTTTCAAGTATACACACACACCTTATATTCGCATAATCGTCGTTCCACTGTAATTTTTAACCAGTTAACTGTAGCGTCCTTATTTGAGAGCGCGCACCGTTTTGTGTCGCCAGAATCGAGCCATGACGAGTATACTCGTCAATCACTGGTAAGATATTAGATCAAAAAAATGGGTTTATTTTATAAAATTGACAATTTTATTACTAATATTTACTTATTTGGTTAACATACACATATATTACATACATATTAAACTGAAAACGCAATAAAAACTAAATATTATACATATAAAAGCTAGAATTTAAATTCCTGCTGTGGAGTGGTATTTAGCGAAATATGGTACTATATACAATGGGACAATGCAAATGAAATACCAGTAACGCGATTCCTTCCTGATCTTACGTTTATAGCAGTGTGAACACCATCGCATAGGGTTGTTTGTTTCTGAAGTTGCGGTTATATAATCCGGAACATGATTCCCGCCTAATTGGCTTACATTAAATCTAAATGGCCGAATTTGTGTCGATTTTTCTCTTTGAATTGGATACGTCGCAAAAATGTCTTCAATAAATTCAGACATAGTTCTGATATCAAACAATTGGCATTTACACCACTCGACAGCTAGGTAACTTCTGGTCAGCAGGTATCAATAGGCTCAGCGCCTGATCGGCGTCACGCAATTGTCCCATGACTAACCATGCCTGAAGAAACCCTATTATAAATCAACTTTCTGACTTTTACCTTTGCCCATTTTAGGCTAACATCTAAAAAACGTTATCATCGCACATAAATAAATTCGTTACGCGAATTGGTAAGCAATTTCAGCCGTTGCACACGGGAACCCATGAGTTCATCTCAAATTATTTATATTTTCTATTTGCTTATTTTATTCCGCCATGATCTCAAATTATTCTAAACATCTTGAAATTTGAGAATACGTTTCGTTTTTCACAAAAATTACAATTTAAATAGCCAATGGTCACTACTTCATACGCATGACGAGTATATTCGTCAATCACAGTTAACTGGTTAAAAGAAATATCATCGAACCAGCGTTCTCGTCATATTTTCTTCGTTCGAACTGGTGTAGCCGAAGAAACTGGGCCACCCTGTATACACGGCGCCATTTGAAACCTTTCGATTCGATGTTTACCTTTCACTTGTCAAAAGCAACAAGCATAAACGTCCGAACACTCTGGCGTTCAGGTTCATCTGTTCTTTCCCCGAAGGAAGCGCGAGCGTTTATCGAATCTCCAGTACCTGAAGAGTTAAATAAACAAACGAAGTTTCCGCGATACACGTAAGGTAGCGAAAGTTGTAGAACGGGAAAGCAAAGGATCGGTCCTCAAGGTTTCTCGTTTATCAGAAAGCTGCTGTGTCATGGCTTTACAATAACATCCCTCCTCTCTGTCAGCTCTCCGTCTGCATTTTGGCCGCGAGAGAGCCTCTCGTTCTCCCTCGTCGCCACAGGCTGCACCCTCGAATGCACTCGTGGAAATGCAAGACGTTCCATCTGTATGTACGTACGCCGCTGTATCGTCCGGTGAATATATCCCTGTCGTCGAGAGGGTGGTGTAGGCACTTCTCGAGAGAGTTCTCTCGTAGAGACGCTGCCGGAGGGTGCGCCTAGGCAAGGGCAAGGGCATCCAAACAAAAGATATCAAAGGGAGAACGCCATCGAGACTCTTGAATAAAGAACGTGCAACTGGAGACGCGGTGAGACAGATGGGAGACGCAGTGGAAACAGGAAGACACCAGGCTGCTTCCTTCTTCGCCGCGTGCCAAGCTGACGCGCTCCAATATCTTTTCGCCTTTCTTCTCTTTCTTCACCCTTTCCCACTTTTCCCGCCCTCTTTCCATTCCCGATTCAACCGCATAGTTTCTCATCTCTCGGAATTATTTACCAATCACTGAGATTCACGGGTGCTACCTTTTTCTGCATTGGCTCGAAATTATAGATGAATCCTGTTTGCCAAGGTTCCGCTTCTTTGCCGTGTAGCTTTTTGATCGTGTATCTGGGCTATTTTTTGCGCCAGTTTAATCAGGTGTGGTAACGGGCATTTTTTGTTCCACAGCTGGAGCATCTGTAGCTCTGAAGGTAGATAATTTATCCGATGCTTCCTTCTTTTTTCAAGTATCAGATCTCTCCGGTAACCGAGAACGAGTAACCGATATCAATACTAGTAACCTAGCGACTACTAAATAATATCTAAATGCTCGCAAGTAAGAACGAAAATCGGAAAATGTAAAACGGAGAAATCGGAATCGAGGACTGGAAATTGTGAAATACTCGATTTAATTTAAATATAATGTGAAAGTAACTAACATTAGATTTACGGGACCCGTCAATTTGACGGATAGGTTGCTTCAGTTATACGATATTAACAGATTTAGTTAACTTATATTAAGTTTTAATATTGCGATTGTTTTCTAATTAAACCCATCGTTTGTTTTTTAAAGAAAATATGTGGTTTTCGTTACCCTAAATCTGACGGGTGTTCATAGAAATAGGTATACAAAAAACCCCCGTAAACCTAATGTTAAGAAAGACTAGATGTGTCGATGCTTTGCGTTCGTAACTTGTTTCATTCTTTTCCTTATCAAAATCAGGTTATTCAATTTTCTATATGCGACTTTAGATTTGTAATTCTCATACGTTATGACAGAACTTTACTAATGATTTTTCTAATAATAATTTCGCATGTATTCAGTTTTTTAAATTGTAACTAAGTTTTTGAAACGAAGAAGATCTTAGCTGGTGTTACTCGTATGGAAATAGCAAATGAGCTGCGTGTTCACGAGGTATGAACATCAACTCCTGATGCGTGTTACTGTGTTATTGAAATACATCATACACTTGACGAGGTGATGTTACTTTCGTCATTAATCATTTCTCCTGACAGATAAAGATATATCACTGATGCCCTTATCCACAACATTCTCTCGACGTGATTTATTATTTGATATTCAAAGGAATATTACGAATTGCTTTCTCAAGAACTATTATTAGAGTAATAAATGGTACAAATGTTTAAAAATTTCCGTTAGTATTAAAACATGCTATAGCTGAAAACAGAATTGTTGTTAATGGACTACAAAATTATTACTTACGTTATATATAATATTATTTACATAAAATTAATGATTCGCATAAATTTTAACTATATATTTATAGTTACCTTAATTTATATACTTAGTATAAATAATTCTAAAGTTTTAAGTAGCAAAATTACTTTTTCTTCTATTAAAGTATATAAATAAAAATCTTATAGTAAAAAATTGTTATAATTTTGTAATTGAAATTTAAATTAAGTAAAATATTTGAATTATATGAATGTTTATTTATTTATAATATTCTAAATATTTATTTTGTTTAAATATCACAATTCGGGCAAGTTTAGTCTTGTAGATTAATTAATAATTGATTCATTTTATTTCTATATATAAAGTTAAGATTATTATTTTGTTTACGTGTAATAAAGCGTTGAAATATTTGAATCTATTGTATATAATGAAAATATACGTAGTACAATGCGTGAAATAAATAATAAAATGAAAGTGTAGCGATGTAATACGCAACAAATTTAAACAGAAATTTTATGGACCTACATTTTGAATATTAATGGAATATTTATGACAACAGTCGGTATTATTTTTTTCAATTTCTATACAGAGAAATTTCTACAGAAATCCAATAAATAAATTTCAACATAACAGCGAAGCTTAAATATTATGTTTCCTGCAAACAACAATAATACATTTCATTTATTTCATTTCATAATCATTTTTATTCGTAACTTATACGATATTTTATTAATATACCGAAACAAGTAAAATTATACATAAAATAAATGGAATAAAAAAGAGAAAAAGAATGAACACTTTAAGCATTACTGCTTCAACTGGCATAAATTACGAGTTAGTTAAATAAATAAATTCTCTAAAATATTCTAAACATTCTAAACATTACAGTATTACATGCTATAAATATATAATATACAAAATAAATACTAATATATCTCCCAAATATAATACTAATTTTTCAAAATGCAAGAATGAAGCAATTATTAAATTATACAATTGCAAACCATATTTTCATTAAATCTTATTCGAAAAGGTAGTAATACGATAATAATAACCACTAATTAGTCGAAACGATTATCGGTACTACAGATTGACAGCAATAAATAAGCAATATAGATACCACTATATATGCAACAAGTAAACATTGAGCGAGTCAATTAATACGTGATAATTCACAAGGTATCGTAACCTACGCGTTACTAAATTTTATTAAACGGCATAAATTGCCCATAGCTGGCTTTAATTCAATCCGTGCGTGCACGTGGACAAGTTATTTCAATGAAAACGGCATTAATAAATTCAAATATAATCGCGGTGCTAATACGTGTGCTGGAAAATTTATCGTTGTCCGGGAATATATATCGAAACGCGTTGAACCCGCGGTGATTTACGCGTCGTCAGGTAATCGACCAATCCTAATTAACGAGACGAGTGCTTCGGGGCATAAGCGACGAAAGCGGGAAATCATGACGCCGTTCAAATTTCCTGAGGCATCCTAAGAGGCGCCACAGCGATGGCTGTATTTTATTACGCGATTCTCGCGCTCGTTTATCGAATTCGTCTAACGATTCTGATTCGATTCACCAGCTATTTTCTGCCTGGCTGTCTGACTTTCAATTTCGTATCTATAGCTCGGTCTTCGTGTCAGAGTTTCGATACACATCTGGGATAACGACCCCACTGAGTAAATACAAATACGCCGCGTGTGTGTTTAAGATGACTGCTTGCGATAGGTAATGCCAGAAATAAACGTTGAACGATAAACAGATCGGGATGACACGATTGAAAAACGAAAGAGTTTTGGTCGAAACGCGTTTACCGGCAGGTTATGTTTTCTACGTCTCTGTTGGCAATCTATGTCAATAGCTATCTATGACCGTTGTTGCTTCCTGCCCTACATGCTAGATGTCTCTGTCTTCGTTCCGCTTCGCTTCTTCTCGCGTGATTTGCTTCTTTCTGCATGTTATAATCGTTAGTATATATCGTCGATGAAATTCAAAAGTATATTAATTTTTAACGTAACCTTTTTTACATTGAAATCAGAAAAAATAATTATTGTAAAATATGAGTGACAAAAATT
>NW_027471213.1:0-27963 GCF_051020765.1 Lasioglossum baleicum
TCAATTCTGGATAATTTATTTTATGAAATTCTTTCAGATTTACCGTGGATCTTAAATCGTGGATATTTATGGTCGACGATTAACTCTCTAATTGGAACGTTTCTTTAATTTCTTTTCCAGAATGCGGTTTTAATTTCCCGTTTTCTATTTTTGGAAGAGTCTCTTTCACCCCTGTTACAGATCCTGGAACGCTTTCGCGCGAAATATCGTTAGAAGCTTCTTGCCATTACATCGGTGATTTAAAGGAAGTGAACCAAGTATCATTTCTTTCTTTCCCTATATTAAAATCCGCGATAATTTAGCGCGTAGGCGTAGGTGAAAGAAAAAACCGAGCAAGAATTTTTCCCGCCAAAGGGGAACCCTGGAGAGAAAGATCGCGATACTCGGGATAATTAATTAACGATGTCAGGCGAAACGGGTATCGATACTTTCCCGTAAACGAGCGGTCACTTTCTAGAATCAGTCGTCTTCGTACCCCCGACAAGTTAATTAAAACGAGACGCGAATAAACGACGCATCGTCGCCAGGGATACCAGCCGAATCCATCATCGACGCGATTATCATAGTCGAACATGCGTATAGGAGAGCTTTTCCGGCGGATACACGGGTTTCCAATATTCATTCGTTCGCGGAGGTTGATTAAGTAAGTGGAAGGACTGGTTAAAACGTTCGACGCGATCAGGCCGGACAATTTCAACATTTTATGCACGCGCCACCTGGGAAATGATTAATCGGTCGATACGAAATACAAGCGGACGTTGTGAGCATGAGCAATAGCACGGAGGATATTTAGCGGAATCAATAAGACTTAACGAGAATGATGAATAGCAGAGACGCAGGGGAAGCAACGTCGTTTATTCAGATATCTCTATATCCATTCGGACATTTTCCTCGCTGTACCAGCTCTTTGCAACTCGACAAATTTCTTTACGTCCACTCCTCCTGATATTTTCATTTATTTTATTTAAACATATTTTTCTTCTTTTTTTTCTTGTTTTATTACTCTTTTAATCAGGACTGCTTGTAACACGTTCTTTTTATCATTTTCTTTTAGGGTTTCCTATATATTTTTTCTTCATTTCTTAGTGTGCGTAGTTACACAGTATATGTATTATTACGTAGCGTATACGTTGTTATATATTATATGTGTTACATGTGTTACATGTCAGTCTTGAGATATTACGTAGTATTTCATGTATACTGGATTTTATATATTGTATTCTTGCGTTTATTTTCCATCGCAACTATTGGTGGGTTCCGTGGCCCGAATTCGATTAATTTATTAAATTCTCCGTGGCTATTCTCAGCGATCTAAAATTGGACGGAGTGCTTTACACTTTGAAAAATAAGATTTCCAGTGGTTCAGTCGAGCAAACGATACTTCCGATATCGAAGTGGAACATAGAGGCGTCGAAATAAGAAATTTTAATTTCAAAGGTTACCCTACTGACATTAGCGCTAATTCAAACATTTATTCCCGCTCGATTCATTACCTTCAGTCACATCACGAACACTGGTCACAATCTTTTCAATCTAGTCCCAACCGAAAACCTTCTTCACCGCGATTAACACTAGATTTACCAGACCAGTCAAAATGACTGGTTTTGTAATTTCAATTGAAAATTCCCACTGCATGTAACATTTTCTTTCCGAAATGATATTATGACATTTGCAGCCATAACTAAAGAATCAGTTTTATGAATTTTATATTATTTTATACGTATTCGTAACAAATATACTTTTTGTTATTGACACTTATACCAGTACCAGTCAAAATGACTGGCGCATGTTTCTATGCGATGAAATGACATAAAGACAGCTACAACAAGTGACAAATGCTGCAATGTTTTGCAATGTTTTTTTTTTTCGGGCTTTAGTTCAACAGTTTGGAACAAATTTATTGAAAATAGCTACAATTGCTTCAAATCCGGAGCTTATATTACGGTGGATGAGTAACTCCTTCCAACGAAAAACCTACATACGTAAAAATTGTGAGCGATGAACTACAAACAATTAAGCGTTTGATTAATTTATAATGCCTATAAATCTATTTTTGTATTACAATTAATATTATTCAACTTCTTTTGTCATTTTTGAAAAGTAAATAGAGACTAGAAACACCACTAAGCACTTTTTCTAAATTGCGTACCTATATAGCCGGTAAATCTAATGTTAATAAAACTCCTCGAAAATCGCATATCTCCAAAAAGAAAACCAACACGGTAATTCTAAAAAACTATAAAAAAAGGAAATCTTCCGAAAATACCAGAGTACACTTTCATAAAGCGTAACATAAACCTTTCGACACGGAGAAAATGAAAGACCAAAAATATCGCGGGAAAACAGAATTAAATCACGTAGCTTTAACCCACGTAAGAATCGGCTGCGAAATTTATACCTGGTCCAAAGTTTCGCTGCCGATTCTCGGTATTCTCTCGAGAAAATAGGAGAAAGAAGAGAAAGAAAGGAGATAAGAAGAGGTAAGAGAGAGAGGAAGAGGCGGAGGAAAGAGGCAGAGAGAAGAGAAGAAAAGGAGAAAAAGAAAGTGGGCACCCTTGGCGCAAAACGAAAGCATGCATCCGCGAGGTCGCGAGCACCGGGGCCATATGAATCATTCGGCTGCAATTCGCTTTCCTGTTGCAGGCCCTCTCGAGCAGAATCAGCGAGAGGAACTGACGGCCGGCGTGTACTTGCGGGTGGGTAGCCGGCGAGAAAAGAAACACATCTCAATGCGTGTTTTCGCCCACGTCACCCCGCCAGGTTTCTGTTTCTCTAACCAAGGCATTCGTGGTGCGCTTTGCCGAGCCGGCGCTCACGTTAATGTCTTACTCCTACGAACGCGACACGCTGAATAAGCGAATGAATTGCCTTCATTACCACGATATATGCGGCGCCGCGAATCGTAGAAATCGAGGTAGCGACGTCCGCGAGACCATGGGTCCGTTTAATAATAATGAACCGTGTGGACAATGCGACATCGTCGTAATTAATCGGCGCTCGCTCGGCTCTTGTTTGCATTCGCTCGTAAACAGCCACAGGCCGCTTCGACGTCGTATTTAACTGGCCGAGAGGCGTCCGATCACCTCGAGTTCCTTACACTCCGCGTCGAAAAGTGCCATTACGCCGCGCGTCCTGCCGCAACGCCATCTAGGTCTCCGCGTAATTTAAGGCTAACAGGGGATAACGTTATTTCGATTTTCTTGTCGAAAATTCGCGCTGCGTGAGGTCGCTGTGTACAGTTTATGGTACGTTCCTGTTCCACTACAAAGTGCCATCTAGGTCTTGCATTGAACCGTTGCGTTATTTAGACTTTGCGTCCAACGTTGGCACTGTGTGAGGCCACTATTTCGAATTGATGGCGCGTATGGTCTCTACCGCAGCGCCATCTACCTCTTGGTAACGTTTCATACGAATAAAACGCTATTGCGTTATTTAGATTTTGCGTCGAAGGTTGACACTAGGTCGTTTTGTGGAATTGACGATGCGTTTGGTTTTTACCGCAGTGCCATCTTGGTTTTATTATAATATATACGTTATATATTTTGTATAAAAGTGATATTACATTGTGCCGCGAAGTGTAATTAAAGCTTTTAAATTCTATCCCAGTTTCACCGATAATTGAGAGACGAAGGAAGTGCAATGATAGAACTAGTTAGATTTCGTGTCGAAAAATGGCGGTTTATTGGGCCGCGATGTGTGACTGGCGATGCGTTCGAATTTCTCCGCAGCGCCATCTCGGTTAAAACGGTACTTAAGATCTACCAATGATACTAAAGCGCCATGACGTTATTCAGATTTCGCATCGAAAGCTAAACGGAGCTAGGTCACAATGTGCAATCGACTGTGCGTTCGGGTTCTACAGCAGCGCCATCTCGGTTATAGTGGCACTTAAGATCAAGTGATACTCAAGACTAGTGACGCTAAAGCACCGTGACACTATTTAGATTTTGTATCGACGATTAACGCTACACTGGGTCACAATATACAACAATTAACGGCGTGCGGTTCTACCGCAGCGCCATCTCAGCCGTACTAACATTCAAAACACGCGCCATTAGACATTGCAGTAAATCTAAACGAACACGCTGCTCAGAAATTTGCAATAAAATTTTTCCAATTAACGTAAACGATAATGGTTCCGAAAATAACGATATTAACCCTTTGGGGATGAATCATAACATACGTGGAAGCTTTTTAATTTTCTAGAATGGTAGCGGCTTGGAAATAGCGAAAAATAATTTTAGCGTTGTCATTAATGTCGTGTATATTTTTTAATTCGGAGAATTTCTCTCGATTTGTTATTTTTAATCGTTTAGTATACACCGAATGTATCATTAGCTTCATTTCTCTTCCGCAAAGAAATAGCATCCAAAATATCATCCAAAATTAAATTATAGGTATTCCTTTATTTGCTCCTCCTACTAAAATTTTGTATATCAAATTATATTGATAGAAGATTATTGCAAATATAAAATATATATATCAGTATAGTCGTCGTGATTTTCGTCCAAGTTTATTTCATTTTTAATTATTTTTTACCAAATATAATAAACATAATAAACAATTATCTACAAAAATCGTGTAGAGTATAAGTATTTCTGGTAAAAATTTTAGTAAAAAGTCTGTGAAAATGATTCCTGTTCACTCGACTAATCTCTGAAGTGACTATCGCGATGATTTCGCATCTTCCGACCCGGAAGAGATCGGGCAAGAAACATAGTTCGTTTGATTCGCGGATATAAGCGACAGAAAGTCGTATTTTAAACGAAAATGGCGGCGGTACAATGGCTAGGCGGATGCCGGGGCCGTCAATTTATTAAGTAGGTGGGCAAACGAGGCAACGACAAGTAGCAAAGTGTACCACCTGGTATCGCTGACTAAGCGAGAATTGTACTTTAACACCTATTGTGCGATTATGCTCTCGATTCGTCGTTCGCAGGCTGTAAATGATTTAATCGATCTAATCGATCGTGCTTCGATCGTGTTTCACTCGCGACGTGTATCCAGTACCCCGAGAATGCGTTTAGAGATATTTCCAGCGATGGATGCGAGGAATATTTGCACACAATGCGCTCTGGAATTTCACGTGCAAAAACACGAAAAGAAGAGAATATCACGTGTTAATAAATGGAGTTGTAGAAAGCATTATCTAGATTGGATAATGAAGACAAATGGGGTTTGCATGACCGAACGTCGAAAAAATTAGATTTCTTTGTATATTGGTTGAAATATTAACCCTTTGCATTCTAGGGCGGACCTTCTGTCGCCATTTAATACAATTTTGGAAACCGATATTGAGTAATATATTAAATTTAAGAGAACGTAACAGCGTGCCAAGCATTGAAATTAAATAATTGTACGCGTCAATTATTAAACGACTTTTTATTTACTCTTTTAACACTAGATTTACGGGATCCGTCAATTTGACAGGTAAATTGCTCCAATTATACAATATTAATAGATTTAATTAACTTATATTAAGTTTGTTAATATTGTAATTGCTTTTAAATTAAATTCATGGTCTTCCTTTTAAAAAAATTCGTGATTTTCTTTATCCGTAAATCTGATAGGTCTCCATAAAGATAGATGTACAAAAAACATGCGTAAATCTAGTACTGAAAAATATCGTCGATTTTATGGCAGCGAATCTTTGAATTTCTTTCTACTTTTGTGTAGCGAAAAAATCACCGAGTGCAAAGGGTTAAATGATTGATAGGTGCGTGCGGTGAAGAGAACTTTGTACCGAAGAAATTCAGTGTCGTTCAAAAGGCAAGAGACTGATGTTCCGTTTATTCGATTATTATTCCGGCGTGTAAGATAAAAAATATACACGAGTCGACGAATTTAAAATTTCAAGTACCTTGTCACCGAACGAGCTGACACGTAACACTGCAGCCATAACCGCTCAATCCGAAGGAATAAGGAACAGGGTCCCCTTTAAACGAATAAGTCGCCGATTATTTTGACCAGTACACATTTCACACTGTCACCATCGATTATCGGGATCGTGTAGCGTATTGGTTGCGCAAGTGCGGGCCTGAGAAGAAAGGCGAACATCGTGTACAACTGATTCGTTGCACGGGACCGGTATGTACTCGGGGAACCCGTCCGTGTGTTTGTCGGTGTTCGTCGAGGTAAAAATCGGCCGGGAAGAAAATGAAGATTGACGTTAACGTTGGGTGAAAAAAACAAAAGGCAGAAGTGACTTCACGAAAGTTGGTGCACGCTGCAAACAATGCCTCGACCGCTGAAACGTTCGTCGTTCCGCGAGGGAAGAGAAGAAATGGCGTAAATCTTGGAACCGCGAGACGCGTTAAAACGAGCCACCCCCGCAACACTTGGTGGTAAAACCGAACGACATGGTGGAGAAACCGCAAACCAGGATGTTTGGAGACGTTTAAATGCTTTTCTTCGCCATCTACAGCGCGATCTTACGACCACTCTGGCCCCATTTTTATCCAATAACGCGCGAGCGTGAGTTGCTCTGTGGGATACGAGAAATTTGGGGAATTGAATAGGTTCAATTTTGGCAAATTAGAGAATTTCGTGACGGTGTATTAAGGAGTTTGAAGAATTCGAAATTTAGAAGATTTGGTACTTATGATTTAAGAAATACCGTGACGAGTCTTAAAAAATTTAGAGAATTAGGAATTTTAGGAAATTTTAGAAAGTTGGTACATATGATTTTAAATATGACAAATTTTAAAAATATAATATAATATATCTTATATTTTAAGAAATTTCTAGAATTTAAGTGATATAGGAAATCTAGGAAATATAATACGCGTGTGTATAAAATAAATAAACGAATAAATAAATATTTTAAAAATTCAAGAAGATTAGTCTATCGATATTAGAAAGTCGATAGCTTTGATGATACCTTTATGTTTTATTCGTCGCTAAAAAAATTGGTAAAGGGATGAGATAATCAGAAGGGGGATATACTAAGGGATAATTAATATTCGACTTTTAAATTTATCTCTATAAAGCATTGCTGATTTTAAATTTACAAGCTGTTACAATGTGCGACGAATAATTTAATTCGAACATTAAACTGTAAATGAGTAGTTCGATGGTTGTACCGCGCATTTTTAACCGACACCTTCGCCTTACACAACGCGAAATTAAATTACCATAAAAATAACCGTCACATCGTAATCCTACAATTTTAATTTCAAAGGGGAACAGCCTTACGATCACGGCGATGATTGACAGCTGTTAACCGGGGATATAAGTTTATTAAAATTATCATAATAAAATACCAGGGTTATAAAACCGATGAATTTTTATACGATGTCCTCGGCTGCTGTATACTTATTAAACGTTTCTACACGGATCTCCATACCATGACAATGTTTCACGTTGTTTCAACCACGTTACGATCGAATTTGCATTCATGAAGCAAAGCCACGGAGAATTTGAAATTAAAATGAACGAAACGACTATAAAACAATATATGAACATATAACAAAAAAGAAGAAGGAAAAAAGGACAAAGATATTACACTATAAAGTTACAAATGGCCCGTGCAATCTCGCAAATAAACAAATAAAAAGAACGAAAGAATTATACGATGCATCAGCTTGATTCAACGACCGAATCTATTATACACGAAGGAACATACATAATTTACATTTCTCGCATAACATCCCCATTCCACCGCGACAGCCAAGGATTTAATATCGAAACCAAAGTACATACCGATATTGTCTCGAGAACCAATCTCTATTTATCTATCTTCAATTATTCCTTCTTTTTCCTACTACTCAGTTTTACAATAAAATTTAGCTTCCTTTGGTATTCTGCTTCAAAAAATTTCGGAAATTTCGTAACGGAATAATAAATTGGAAAAATTTATCGGTAAGTATATATATAATCGGCATTTTCATAGAATTGTATGACATTATAAAGGTTTCAAAGATACTACCGATATTTAACGATATATTTCACATATGACGCAATATTTCTGTACCCCGATTTTTATAAATGATACAAAGACACTATTTACCGATATAATACCGATATTTACCGATATATTTCATATATGACGCAATATTCCTGTATCCCGATTTTTATAAATGATACAAAGACACCATTTACCAATATAATACCGATATTTACCGATATATTTCACATATGACGCAATATTCCTGCATCCAGATTTTTACAAATGATACAATGACACTGTTTACCAATATAATACCGATATTTACCGATATATTTCACATATGACGCAATATTCCTGTATCTCGATTTTTATAAATGATACAAAGACACTATTTGCCGATATAATACCGATATTTACCGATATATTTCACATATGACGCAATATTCCTGCATCCAGATTTTTATAAATGATACAAAGACACTGTTTACCGATATAATACCGATATTTACCGATATATTTCACATATGACGCAATATTCCTGCTTCCAGATTTTTATAAATGATACAAAGACACTGTTTACCAATATAATACCGATATTTACCGATATATTTCACATATGACGCAATATTCCTGTATCCAGATTTTTATAAATGATACAAAGACATTATTTATCGATATAATACCGATATTTACCGATATATTTCACATATGACGCAATATTCCTGCATCCAGATTTTTACAAATGATACAATGACACTGTTTACCAATATAATACCGATATTTACCGATATATTTCACATATGACGCAATATTCCTGTATCTCGATTTTTATAAATGATACAAAGACACTATTTGCCGATATAATACCGATATTTACCGATATATTTCACATATGACGCAATATTCCTGCATCCAGATTTTTATAAATGATACAAAGACACTGTTTACCGATATAATACCGATATTTACCGATATATTTCACATATGACGCAATATTCCTGCTTCCAGATTTTTATAAATGATACAAAGACACTGTTTACCAATATAATACCGATATTTACCGATATATTTCACATATGACGCA
The DNA here is from genome assembly GCF_051020765.1 of Lasioglossum baleicum. NCBI lineage: Eukaryota > Metazoa > Arthropoda > Insecta > Hymenoptera > Halictidae > Lasioglossum > Lasioglossum baleicum. The sequence continues at coordinate 8,973 of NW_027471213.1, forward strand.
ATATTCCTGTATCCAGATTTTTATAAATGATACAAAGACATTATTTATCGATATAATACCGATATTTACCGATATATTTCACATATGACGTAGTATTCTTGTATCTAGATTTTTATAAATGATACAAAGACACTATTTACCGATATAATATCGATATTTACCGATATAATTTACCCTGACCAAAAAGCATACCCTAAAACAACCTTAGTGGACCCCATCCACGACTCACTCGACATTGTTAAATAAACATGTAGTTGTTCCTTGGTTATCATTACGCGTAATTGCGAGCTGGAAAGGGGTGAAAGGGAAAGAGAAAGCGGAAAAAAGTGGAGAAAAAGGAGAGCCGGGCTGGAGGGAATCGGCCGAATTTGCATACGGTTTTAATCGTCCTTTACGACCAATTATCGTCTAACATGCTATCGATGCATTTAAAATTAAAAAGGGGGGGAGAGAGGCGCGTTCGCGAGTTGCGGGCCGATTGTCATTAGTTCATGGTGGTCCCGCGGGATAAAAAGGTGCACGGGAACTGCTCCGTGTTCCCTGCCGCGGCGTGCTTTCTTCGCCGGGCTGGCGTATTAGCATAAACGCAGCCGTTAAATCCGGATTCAAGGTTAACGGCACGTGAAACTCGGCCACCAGCAACGCGGCAGGTAGAGGCATGCCGAAAAAGAGAGGAGAATCGAACGAAAGGAAGAAAGGATGACCGGTTCACAGGGACTTTCCTTCCTTCGTCACGGATATCCTTCCACGTCCTTTTCTCAATTTTCCTCGCCGCTATTTGCATATCCAACTAGAAGACACAAACTTCGATTTTTGCCTTTTGTGAAAAGAAAATTCTGTAGATTCACACATTCCCAGAAACTGGATAAAATTAAAGAAACGTTCCGATAAGTATTCAGAAACGAAAGTACAAGATCTTACAGGGGAAGTAAAAGAATATTAAGATTTATAGATAATATTAATTATTAGATAATATATTGATAATAATATTAATATTATTTATAGATAATAGTAGGGCATGCTATTGCTATATATTAATTTATATAAAGAAGAACGATAGAATAGATAATATAAAAATAAAAAAAAATTCTGGGTGCTGAATTCAGTATAGATTTTGAAAAAAAGATTTCAAAAGTATATAGTCACAGTTTCCTATCGGCAAATAAAAGAATTAATAAGGATTAAATAATTACTATATTTTTCTTTTGTATGTGTAAGAAACACGATACATCTTTTGGTATACTAGGAGATGAAGGGTTTTCAATTCTTCTTAAGAATATTTTTAACCAATTTTGCAAATTAAACATATTCCACAAATGCATAGAACATTTGCTAATTAAAAAGTGTGAAACAACATGGCCGAGATATCACGAGCCGCGATCTAAATTGATAAATCATCATCGATCAGAAAACGCGGGAAAACCGTGGAACAACTATCTCTCAGTAGAAAACACAGGTTACAAAGCAAAGTATAGACCCTGCCGCCGTGACAACTCTATTTACACTTACGTCTACCAGTACTGCCATTACCTGCGATTTACATTCATCCACGATCGTACATGATCGACAGGATCTATAACGTCGGCCATAAGAAAACCAACAGGACAACTACCTATGGACGCGTTACGAAACCCGAAGAATTTCCCTGTCTCCATCTCCTAACTCACGAGAACTCGGTTCCCAGAAATCACCAGGCAGACCAACATAGCCTAACGTGGCCCAAGAGAATGCACTTTCTAAACGAAAACCAAAAGCGCGGGGCATAAACAAAACCGCCTTTGGTCTGAGAGTTCTCCAAACGGGCTGAGCCAGAGACGGCGAAGAGGTTGTTTTCTTTTTTCGAAAATACTCACTGAGACGTCAGTGAAAACCGTGGTGGGCCAAACGTGAAAAGTCAGTCGCTGACGCGAGGTCTGTTAACGTTGCGACGCGGCTTCATTTGCATCACTATAGCACGGTCTCGATGTCAACGTCTCGGTAAACTTCAAAGTCAAACAGGCAACCGTCCTTTTGCTCGTCACACGCGTATTTCCTAGTTTCCTTCTTTTCCTTTCGTTTTTCCTCGTCCTCTCGCGATATCGTCATTTTCCGTCTCTCTTCTCTTCTCTTCGTCATAGTTCGTTTCTCTTTTTCTTCTCTTTTCGTCCCCTTTTTTTCCCTTTCACCCGAGAACAGACTACTAGATCACCGTTCCGGGAATCCGTTTTGGTTAAGCGGTTCCAATTTAAATGACAATCGGTATGAAATATGCATAGTTCATTGTACAGGAGCAGAACACGTGCGGGAATAATTATACGTCGATAATTAGCGCCATTGTTCCGTTTCTCTTCCAGAGTTTATTGCCGGTTGTCAAGTTTCGTCTGGACTCGGGTTGAGAAAAGAACGGATCGTTTTCCGAAATTCCGAAGGATCCGATGGAATATAATCGCGCGTCTCGCCTGGATGATCTTCGTGAGATCATCGATTGCTAATAATACGTACTCGTCGTTGGATGATTTTCAAGCGAATGTAAACACGTTGGATTGCGACAACGTAGCCTCCTGGTTTCTGTTTCGAAACAGGATGGAGTGCGATTCTACTTCGTAATCCGTATTCCAGCAGCGACGAAAGGTCAGGCGAAGTTACCGGTTAATTGCGCGAAAAAGTCTCGATATCGGCCACTAGTAAATTAGCAATTTATTAGCTATCACGATTGCGAGAATCGCGAGAGTTTCTTCGATTTTCCCTTCTCTTTCCGGGGGAGGAGAGGGATCGATAATTCTCGAATAAACCTGCCCTCGACTGGATCGGATCGAGGCTGGAGGAACGGAACGTGACTTTGCACGGGCCTTGAATTATATCTGCCGTTGCAATTTCGCGTACCCGAAGAAATATTCGGTCTAAACACACGTTGGGGAACGCGTGTTTCGCGCATCGCCCTCGGCACGCGCCGAACAAGATGGATCGTGCGTGAGAGCGCAGGAAACGGGTGAAAAGAAGAGACGAGAAAGAGGAACGCGGCTCGGGCCGAATGATCTATACCAGGGTAGTCGGCCATGGATCGCGATTTACGCGTTTATCCCGCGAGAATGACGTATGCGACAGACCGACAAACCGATGAATTACGATATAAACGGCCGCCATTTGTCGAAACTATCGGGAACGTTCGCTGCTCGCGGTTATGTTATTTGCGCTTTCGTTACGAGATCGCCTCGGATCGCGACGATTACGTTATTTCGATACGGCTAGTTTAATTCGTTAATTCGTTATTCGTTTAAATCGCGAGATCGCTATATGTATAGCAAGTTATATTTCATCGCAATGGCGAGAGCAACCAAGATATGCTACAATATCGATCAAGGAAAACAGAAGAAAATGCATTTCGAATATTTCTCAATGATACACTTCCTCGTGTAATGACACCTTTTTATTCGCTAACTCGCACAGTAGTACCTGTTTCTAAATACGTAATAACAGTGCTCGATGTTCGAACTAATCCACTTAGTATCCTTATTGGTAAAAACTGGATATCGGTAATTAAAGGTTCACCGACGTAATAATCCACCGATTTTCCAAGACTGGTGATATTAAATCTCACGGTGTATCGACTACGCGACTTAAGTCTTCAAACTCTGAAACGATAACTTGGAAGCCTGTAGAAAAGCCAAGTTATAAGTTATCCCGGGGATACCGAGCATTCCGATCACAATGTCCGAGCTGATCTCGATCTGCCGAGCAATTACTCGCAATTACAGCCGATTCGCTCGTCAGAATCTTTCCGGGAACTCTGGCGAAGACGACGAGCGCACTGATCCGCGTTTATCGCCGATAAATCTGCGATCCTCGTTAGTCGATAATTAATCTAAATCCCCGTCAATTAACGCGACGTCGCGATCTCGATCGCGGTTGTCCACGCCTCGTGGCGGCTCGATCGGGACCGAAGATTAAACGATCCTCTCGGCAACTCGGACGAACGGCAGAAAAATCGGCGTGACATCGGCCCTTTTAGGATTCCCGTTCCCTTCCCCCGGTGTCGGACGTGCAGATACGATCTCGATAGCAGCGGGTCGATAAATCGGCATCTCCCGATGCGATCTCGCAGCAGCCGGATGCCTGGTATCGCGTGGCGGAGTCGGCGGATATGGGCGCAGCCTCTCCGGTTAGCAGGCGTCCGTCGGTTCCGCCATAGTGTGACGGCCGGCATACGTTACCGAGGTCGATAGAGTCGACAATGTGCTTGCCACACGGTCGTCGATTTCCAACTTTTTTCCCGCGTCTCGAACGGGATCGGATAATCCGTGGCGAGCGGTAGCTGTTCGCCTTATCTGGTAAACTCTGGCAACGGACAACGGCTCATTGTTCGCCGGGGCCCGCGTGTCCCGGGTTCACGTAACAAGGGGTTTAGCAACGGTTTCGTGTGGCGAAAATAACCGGCGAGTGTGGGACGAGTGAATGAATCGTTTCGCAATCCGGGGAAGGAGAGATACCAGATGCCGCGCTCTCTCGTGTCACTCGGCTGCTGGATATTCGAAACCTCGTTACCGGTCCGGTCAATTGGATTTGCGATTATGGTGTCCTGGAACCAGGGATACCGAGTCACCGGATTTGTGGAGGACGCGATTTTTTCTCCACCAGGTTTCATGGCTCGGACAGGTGTTCCGCGAGAATCCAGGAAGAAAGAAACCTTTGTGGGTGGAATCGAGTGGGTTAGATAGTCCTCGCATTTCCTTATCGATCATTTTTCTTCCTCTTTCAGAGTGATCGCGATCAATGGTCGTTTCCTTCCCGACGAATTCCAACTTCCTACGATCTCTTGACACCAGGGATCTCGTGACACGACCAGGTGGAATGATCGAGGGATGGAAATAATACATTACCTTAGACGAATCGACACCTAGCCAACGAGGGGAATTAACTCGATCGATTTAACCACGAGATCGTTCATACTGTCACGTTTCCTCGACTTGTTCTCCGTCTCGAACAAATGTCCGAGATAGGGAGACCAATTAAATGGCAATTTCACGGGTGAACGCCGTATTAGGTGTGCCGATCGGACGCTTTATCAGAGGAATTCACCGGCATTCGAAGCTCCTATGCCGAAAGGAAGCGGTTGCTAGCGCTCGCGCGGAGGATTGCATCAGCGCGCCCTTAATCCCATTACGGGTAAGTAATGGCCGCTCGTGTGGTCGCTGGAGAAGCGTAAAAATGTTGTGTCAGATGGTATCCGACTGGTTGTCGTTCGGTAATTTACCATACGTCCAACCCGGGGAGTTACACATCGGCTAAAGGTCAGACCGCTTTTACCGCCCGGCTATGGCCGATGTCGGCTTCCGTGGAAGCCTCCTTTGCCTCGCGCGCCAAGTTTGGCCCTCTTGAGGGACGGGTAGACGAAGATTAGCGGCGGGAGAGGGGCGGGAACGGTGGTATTTATAGGTCGTTCGAATTCTATGGGCCTCGAAGGGAACGCGAGGAGTAATAAGTTCCGTTTAACCGCGAGCATGCCGATAACGATCGGAATTTCGCGCCGAGCCACCCGGCAGAGGGAGAGACTGTGTATCCAATCTACTTGTAATTATATGCGACGGAATCTGGTATGTTCTGTGGCACTGTTTAACGGTAAACGGTCAATTGGCGCGAATAGCCGGACCGGGGAACAGCTACTTAACGAAATTGCCCGAGCGCTGCGCTGATTACGGGCATTGCTCTCGAAGCGCGTGCACGAATTGCGCAATAACCGATGAACAAGGCTGGGGAGTATGGTCAAACTCCATAGTTTGAGCAGATCCCTCGGAATCGGGAGACGAGCTTGGTTACCTCGACGGTAACTCGAGCATTTTAACCCTCTGCACGCGAACGGTCGCACTCTCGGTCTGTTTCGACTCTTCGAGACACGCGATTTTAAAGAAAATAAAAATACACGTTGCTTGGAATTTGTTCTAACACGAACAAATGGAAGGTTAATCGTTTGACGTAAAATAATGCTCGAAATGAGGATAAAAATAAGATTTATATTGAAATAAGATCCATTGGAAAACTGATGAATTTTTATTGTCATTTTCAGGATACCACTCCCACGGCAAGATAAAATTATTCGGCTACTGTGTCGATCGACGAGCAGGAATCGAGGGTACCGGTAGCACGACAGACAGAATGGAGGTGATAAAAGTACAATACCGGACGGCAGGATCGTAAAACCGCGGTGAATTTAATTTCCCATAAAACTCGAGGCCTCTGTTACCACTTTCCACGTTCGCCGGTTACAGATGATGCGCAATCTTCATTAATAACATCTGACCCCGAATCCGTCATAACCCGGAACGACGAAAATATCCGTCTCACTGGCGAGGCACGAGACGGTGGAAAAAAATACATAAAAGCGTGCCGTTGCCACAAATCAGGCCAGATTTATCGCTTCCGGTATAGTGAAAAATATGTGGCAAATTAACATGCTCCGGCGATATTGTTACAATGATTTATGGTATGTAAAACGACGTTCGAAGGCCGCGGGAACGAGAGAGGCTTCATCGTCAGTGAAGGTGGTCAACGACGTCTGCAGGGAATAGCTGTTGAGCCGCGTGGCCATTTAAATGATTCGCAACCATTTTTAAAGGGATCCGATAATTAATTATCGCAATTGGAAAATTTCGATGTAATTACGAGTTTTAATCGAGTTCGGTCGAGTTTTCTACAAAGTCGGTAATTTTAATCGTATTAATAATTATGAGGACGCATACAATTTTTTGGGAATTAATTTTTTCTTTTATTTTTCCAGATTGATTTTTTTATATTCGGATAAAATATCTTCAACTGAACGCAGATAATTCTGGAAAAGGCTGAAACAGGAACATGAGTGATTCTAAAAGAGACTGAAATAACGTACGAGTTAATGACGAAATATTTTTAAATCGAATATAAATAACCGTAGAATGGAGTAAAATAACGCGCGAGTATCGCGTGAATATTAAATTGCTTGTAAACAAGCCCTGAAAGCGTGAGAAGATAATAAAAACACGCGATAAATAAATAATAACAGGTGCGATGATAATACGTGATAAATCTAGGATTTTTTCATCGCGTGATATAGTAGATAGGTAATAAAGCTTTGGTTGAATGGCCCGCTTTGCGTTGCAGAAATTAGATATCGTTATCTGAGAAACAATCAAGAAATAATACATGTGTCCGAGAATGAGATACCGTGTTTTCGGTCACTTACGTATGTCATATAAAAAAACGAGAGTTCTCGTTATCGGTTGTCAACATGCTGGTTAGAAAAAAGAAAGAAGTCTAGTTACACAGAAAATAGATGCCAATGTAAATTACGACGGGTCTCGATGAATTATGAACATGTACCGAGAGAAGTAATACATATCTTTTCTTACGCTGAACGTGTGTTAGTCGCGTGTGTGGCAGAAAGAAATCGAGATATACTGTAAGATATACCGTAAACCGCTTCGAGTTGCCTTAAACGCTGCCACTATTAACCTATAATCCGCGGACTATGACGCGACAAACACAAAAATACACGCGACATCGTGAAAAAATATGCAACCATTAATGCGACGTCCTAAAAATGAACAGGTGTACGCATAATCGCGTTTCTACGTGGATCGAAGTCAAAGTTATTTCTATTAAAGGCTATCTTCGATAGTTAACAACTAACAAATTCGCAAACAGACCATTCTGACTACTTTGGTATACTAACGTTTCAATTATGGATGAAAATTCGTGAAAAGAGTAGACATAGAATAGTTAAACAATGATTCCAACTGAAACTTTCACGATAGCAAAAGCTTGCAAACGTTTTCAACTTTTAATAAAGTTAGAAAATGTTCTATCCGAATTGTCGAAACGTTGGAATCATTCGAAAAAGCTAAGCAATGGTCTGAGTAGAAATTTTTACAGTAACAAAAGCTTGCAAACGTCTTCAAACTTGGCAAACGTGGTAACTCTTCTCTCCGAGTTGTCGAAACGTTGGAACCATCCGAAAGTTAACGCGAACATGGCGAAGCTGGTGGGTTTTTAGGTGTTTCGCGAGGCTATTAAACCAGCATCATTGACCGCCTTCTCATTATCTCCGCCCGGTTTCCCTGGTCCTCTCACCTGCTCTTCGCATCTCGCTCTCTGCTTTGCATAATGCATAAACGGGCGAAATCACGAGGAAGCTGTTACGGTCTAACGTCATTTTACGCGGTAAAGAGACTGCGAATTTGCAAGAAACCGAACCGACTGCATACCAACGAGCCTGAAACCCGAGAGGTCTGCTTCGTTCCGCAATCTCTTAACCACCTTAATTCTTGGTGGATCTCCAGCGAGAGAGAGAGAAAAAAGGTGAGAACACCGGCCTGGGATTTAAACGGCCACTTATCGTTGTTCAGTTTGGTTTGCTAATGTTTGCCTCATAATTGAAGCGTGTACTCGATAGGTGGTTCGATGGTCCAGTATGAACGATCAGAGGAGTTAGATGAAAGGTCGACAGGCGAGCTTGTGAGAGCTGCGTAGCATTCTCCTCGTCGCTATCTTCGCAATATTTTTCATTCGTTATTTATAGCTTCGGTTCTATGCAATGATGCGAATCACGTCGAGACTCTAATCGATCATGCAGATTTTTTATCAGAATCGTGAGATTTTGCCGATGAATAGGATTCGAACTATCTCAGAAGCGAGTAAATAAAAAATTACAAAATATAAGCAACACGGTGCAAAAAAATGCAAAGGTCTACGTACGTCAAACCTTCGCTTAATGGTTTCAGCAACGCTTCTAATTTCAAAGCAATGTCCGGAGACGACGTGGGAAAAGCAAGGTTGAAAAGGCGGCGTTGGAACAGGAAGACGGGGATGTTGAAAGGACAAGGTAGGAACTTTGTCGGCTACTTAACAAGGTGCGGAAGCTAGAACTCCGGATGGTCTACAGGATCGCTAGCCTGTGGTAGTCGTCGTTCCGCCATTCTCGCCGAGGATAAAGTTGTAAACAGCCGTGTCCACGGAATTGTCAACCGCGTGGAAAAATATTACGGCTGTATTACCAACGTTTACGCGGCTTAGCGAGCTCCTCCCGGCAGAGTGCGTGTCTGAGTTACTCTCGTACGTGGAATAGTTACGAGCCCCTCGGGTCCTGCTTAATATGCATGGAAACGCGCCGCGACCATATGCTCCGTTCACCGCTTCCAATTTCTCATTGTTACGCACTCGGACGATACTTCGTGCCCGTTCCTAACCTCTCAGTGATTCACGTTCAGCTCTCCTATTTCCAGTCGGGCCCGGTACTCTGCTTCGTTTCCTAGACGCTTCTTAATTTTTATGCCTGCAACGTAGCGGAAGCGTTTCGTGTTCTAATTTAATCCCAAGAAGATTAGGGAAATGTGAGAATAGGATGAAATTTTGGGCAACGTTTCCTAGCAGACTCTGACAAAGTGTTAAGGGAGAAACAGTTCGGAATGAAGCGGATTGTCACTTAGGCAAATTTGCTCGGGGAGTTACTATTTCATCCGCTCTCTCGTGCCCCCTGGGACACGCTTAACATGCATGAAGACGTACTAATACGACACGCGCTGCTATTTATTTCTGACAGCCACTATGTCTGAATGTTTAATAATAATACACTGTACCATTCGTCGTGTGCGAGCACGAATTACGCTCGGAATCACCTTCGACGAACGTTCGTCTCGTTAGATCTATGAGAGACGCCAGCTACCTGCGTTAATTTCCGTTAGACCGGTATGTCCATTGTAATTTCGCGCGAGCACTTTTGGTACAGCGTATAGTCCCTCGTATATCATCACAGAACGGCAATTAACCGATCTGGGTCGTTTAGATTTATTTTAATTCGAAATTATGAGAGACAGGGTCCCTAATCTCTGCTAGGTAATTTTAAACGTGAATTTTCTCGAAATCCCGAAGTTGCGCGAATTCGCTCGTAAATAGATCCGTAAACTTTTTTTAGTTTAGGGTTAAATTTTTTATCAAATAAATTTTGTTCTTTTATACGGTAGAATAATGATACTAATATAATAATTCGTAAAGGGTAAATATAAGTCACATTCAACGAACTATCTGAATTGATTTATAGCCAAATGTTACGAAACATGTGACTTCACTTCCATATTTTTTCTGATTAACAGATAATATTTCTCTCAAATTGAGTTGACAACACGGGAGATACGAAAAAAGAAATCCCAAAAAAATTTATTCTACTCGTTTATACTTAGGAACAATCAAGTTTGCTTGCGCCGAGCAAAAAGTAGAAATTTATTCCAGCATAGGAGCTCGATCATCGATCAAGTAGCTACTTTGTCGCTAAACTGAGAAAAGAAAAAAAGAATTCGAAGAAGCAAAGTGAATCCTTTTATCCCGAGAACAGCTCGCATAATCATACATATAGGGACGAAACGGTCGAGCGAAAAAAAAACGCCGTTCATCCTTCACTTTCTCTTTCTCTCTCTCTCGTCTTATTCAAGAGACATCTAAAGTGCAAGCTTTTTTTCCCGACTGTCACGCTTTTATCGTGCAGTTTCACGCGGCCGTATCGATCTGACAGTCGCGTAAAAAGCCGTGTCAGGATGCGATCAGCACCGACTGCCGCGGAATCCTAACAAAGTTAGTGGAACCCTCTGTTGCGTAGCGGGAGTCAGCTGCCGCGGCCGGATGACAAATCGTTGCTTGGCCGACCTGACAGCTAACATCCATTGCCGTTTTACAACTTGATAAATCGCGCCGGTGCACGAGGATCTTTGCGTTACGGGCACGGGGCGCGTGGCGCATTAAGCCTGCACTTCTCCTTCTTACTTCCCTGTCACACTTCCTTTCATCTTTTTCCATTCCGATCTCCTCTTTTTCCTTCGCTTTTTTTTCCTCCTTTCCTATTCGTTCAGCCGAGGTTTAACGCTCTTATCCAGAAATATGGGAAACTTTCCATTCTTTCTTTTCGGTGATTCGGGGCTCGAGATTCCTATCCAGAAATATCAGAAATTGAGATTTGGAAATTCTCTTAAGGTTCCTATCCAGAAATATCAGAAATTTGAGATTTGGAAATTCTCTTAAGGTTCCTATCCAGAAATATCGGAAATTTGAGATTTGGAAATTCTCTTAAGGTTCCTATCCAGAAATATCAGAAATTTGAGATTTGGAAATTGGATAAGGTTCCTATCCAGAAATATTGGAAATTTGAGATTTGGAAATTCTCTTAACGTTCCTATCCAGAAATATTGGGAATCAATTTTTCTTTTTCTTCATTTCCTTTTCGTATGCTTGATGTTCCAAGCTCTTAGATCGAAATTTAGTAAATTTATCAACACGGTAACTAAATAGAAATTTGGTAACGTGTGATGAGAACGAAAGAGATTCTTTCCAGCCGACGATCTTATTTTATAGAAAAAGGATTTTAGGGAACTGTCTAAATTGCACGGAATAACTATACCATAGTCCCTCTGCTTACTCGTTAACCCGACTCTCGTCGAGCTCGACTTATTAGCCATCTCGCGTACCCGCTTTATTGACTGTTTTACGTTTACCGGTCGGTAATGTCCTTCGGTTAATAATCAATTAGGACCTGATTGACAAGTAACGCGAGAGATGAATTATCGAATGGATGTTGTAACGTCGAGTGATTAATGGAATGATAGATCGTCGGGTACGATCGCCTACTCGAAGCTATCGAGGAAAGCAGTGGGTCGTTTAATGCCTCGAAAACTTGGCTGCACCGCTGCACTCGGTTATTAAACCAACATTTTACCGTACCGTAAATGTCTGCTTCCACATTTCATTTTTCTCCACCGGTGATATACGTGTTATTGTAAGCGCACCTACGAGTCCGACGCAGGCGATAGCGTTAATTAAGAAAAAACCGAGGGAATTCGCGCGGTAAACGCCTCGATCGACATCCCTTATCTAAAATAATCTACCGATCGTTTATCCGTACGAACAGCCGATTTCCAATCCGCCGTGGATCATGGAGTTATTAAAAACAGGTGTTTGCCGAGTCGAACGAGTGGCGCTTCCTGCTGTAATCTCCGCTAAACGGGAAATTAGATCCCGCGGAATTAGATCATTATGGAAATGGCCGCGTCGAATTTCCATAATGGACAAGTTCCATAAATTATATCGACCTTCTGAATTTATGTCGCGCGTCGGGAACACCGATAAACGCGATATTTTCCATGCATTTTCCGAGCAGAAGTGGAACACCGATACAATGTTGACTGTGAGCCGATTTCGAGGCTGCGAGACAAACGCGATCGTGGAATGCTTTGATCGCGGGTGTTCCCCGTCGATCGGTATCGAGCGATACGAGATTTCTATCTGGGACATTATCCCACGGTTTTTAATAGATTACCGCGTCATTTCGTTATATCTGCACGATTCAGCTAGAAAAAACCGCTGTTAGCGTAACGAGCCGACCCGACCGGCGAATTATTTATCATCGGCATGGAACGCCATCGCTGGAACCAGTTCCGTCATTCAAAAACGAGGATACCCCGGTGAATAATCGCGCGAAAGGGGTTGCGTGCTAATTAAGGCAGGAATTAATTACATTATAATCGACCGGTATGAATATACCGGCGCGATAACGGCCGGAGAAATGATAATAAATCGCCGGCAATGGTCAACCGGCGAATTGCTTGGCGATCGTACGTTTAAGTTATTACGATTGTAATTAGAGACGGTTATACCGATTGTAACCGGTCATATCCACGGGGTGGTTTTATAGCGAGGTTGCTGAAATCACGAGGATGCTAACGAGAATCGATCCTTTCCCGATCGCTAAATATAGCGAGGTGAGTAACAAAGTCTGGACCATCGGGGAAAGGAAAATAAATGATGCTACTTTTATGAACGGTAAAATATATTTTGGTATTTAAGCGGGAATCGACGATAGCTTTTCTCGAACTCGTTAATTCCTACGCCGGGTAAACTTATTTGCGGAAAGTCGTGGGATTAGGAATTTGCACGAGCGAATTAATTTTAGACGTTGGCTTATCTAAATTTCGAGAAATACACCGGTTCGGAAGATAATTTCATCCTCGTGAATCTAAACAAACGAAAGGAGAGCGTTACGTTTACGATGCGGTATATTAACACTTTGACTGCCATGGTGGTCACATATGACCAACAACGATTTCTCCCTTGACGCCACGGTGGTCATAGGTGACCGGAGCCTTTCGAGTTTTTACAATTGTAAAAAACTAAATGAAAATCGAGAGTTAACGTATTTGAATATGGCCGATGTATAGAAGATACATTGAAATAAAAATGTGCCCTATCGAACGATTAAAATTTTTTATTAGAACAATAAAGAATAACAAAATGTTACAATAAATCTTGCAATCTCGCACCAATACAACCCGGACGATAAGTGGTCACCTTCTTGGTCTTATTGTTAGCAATTTTTCACCCAAATAGTTTGGAATTTTTTTTCTAACATTCCTTGCAAAATTTTCGTTTTAGGTACCCTCGTCCCTTCTTTTTTTTTTGCAATTCGTGCCGTAATCTTCGTCGAACCGTTACTAAGGCGCCACGGTGGTCACCCGTGACCACCAGTAAGAGAAACGCTCCATTTGATAAAAATATTCCCTTCTAATATCGATTCGTTATTATTTTGTCATTATATGCTTTGAATAATAAAAATAATTGCGTGGCGTCCTGGGCGAAACATATGATTTCGGCGTGGCAGTCAAAGTGTTAATATAATGCGCGGTATTTATGGCAGCAATGGACGAGTGATAAAGGAAATGCTGAATATTTTTGAGACTGAGTTTCGGTATAACGTAAAGCGTATACAGTGCGAATACAACGAGACCGAGAAAATAAATGAAACTTTCTATTTATCCGAGTATCTTGCGAAATTCTTTCGATCGATTTTAAATATTCGCGCCCGTAAGTCATCGGTATTATTATTTCCGATGGCGTTTACGATTCCCCATTGAGCGAGAGAAATAATCGCGAAAGATTAACCTAGAATGGGAGGAAAAAAGGATTTTAAGATATCGTTCTAGATGCTATAAAACGATCTTGCGAAACTCTTCTGATCGATTTTAAATTTTCGCGCGCACCGTTTCGCGCACGCTGGCTATCGCCGTTGCAATTTCTCATCGCGTTTACGATTCTCCGTTGAAGGAGATACGAGCGTCTAGATAGAAATAAACAATCGCCGTGGATTAACCTACAATCTTAGAAAAAGATCTTAGATACTGCTGCATTATCTTCGAGAACGCCTGTGATCGATTTTAAATTTTCGCGCCGCCTATTCGCACTCGTAAGTCAGCGTCATCGACACTCTTTACGACGCATGCGATTTATTACCGAAAGGGAATGGAAGCCAAGACAAGAGGCAAGTAATCATCGAGAAAAATAAAATGATTCCCGTAGATATCACAATGCGATCTTGCGAAATCCCGTTGACCGAGTTTGAATTTTCGCGCGTCTCGATCGCGCTCGTAAATTATCGACACGATTTTCTAACGAAAGAGAACGGAACTCTCGAGATAGGGACGAATAATAATCGAGGGAATAAATGGATTTTCCTAGATAATATGCGGCAATCTTGCGAAACGCCATTGTTACATTTTAAATTTTCGCGCGCTCGTAGGTTATCGCCAACGATACTCTTTCCGACGTTTACGATTCGCTATAATAATGGTGAATAAAACTCGAGGTAAAGACAAACAATAATCGAAGAAAATAAACAGATTCGAATGGAAATAAATAAGTTCCATTGACCGGGTTTAAATTTTCCGCGCCGCGTCCTTTATAGCATTCGTGATTCCTTATTAAAATAGAATGGAACTAAAAACGAAGCCAAATAATCACGGATGAAAATAGAAAGATTCACTTACACTTATGTTCATTCACATATTACACAAAAGAGATCTCCCAAGATTCTACCGACCGATTTTAAATATTCGCGCGCTATATTTGTAAATCATTACCATACTTATCCTTTATCTACGATTTCTTATCAACGCAGAATGACAACAAGTATTCGCGAATGAAAGTAAAAAGATTCTTCTATATCTTACACAAACGATGTTGCGAAAACCCCGGTTGATCGATTTTAAATTTCGCGCGCCGCAATCTGCGCCTGCAGATTACCGCTATCGGTGTTCTTTATCTTCCTCTGGAAAGAGAATGGAGCCGTAGGTGGAGGAGAATAACGATGAAGGATTAACCTAAAATGTAGGGAAATAAAAAGATTCTCCTAGATAATACAAAGCGGCCGCGTTTCGCCGAGCTATTAAACTGGATTAAGGTGAACATGGGGATGATAAATGCGTGGAAAGGCGCGAGGCGTTAAAAGTGCCGCTCCTTAAAAAGTTCTCTCGCTCTATTTACACCGGCCGATCTCTCTTGTCACCGCGCATGACCGTGCAGATTTTTAATTCGCAATCGCTCTCCGCGAATTTGCGTCACGGTTAAATCTTAACCATGGGGACGTGTTGCAGGTAGAACGCGTATATCTAGCAATGAAACGGTATTTATGCTCGTGCATCTAGCTGGCACAAATCGATTCTGACAGTTTGTTTACAGAGCAAGCAGCCTTAAATTGCCTTTATTAACTAGGTGGGAGATGTAGTACGCGATAATCGAGTCGAGTGCGCTTTAAACGGTGATCGCACGTGAACAGAATGGAACTTGATTTAACATTAAATTAATTGACGTTAGCCTACTTGCATGCTGGAAGATGCACGGCCGTCTCATTCCGTTCGGACATCATCCCACATATCAACGTGGATATGGGCCTAGGTCGTGGCAGGTACCCCTATCCGTCTTAATTATATTAATACGAGTCGGTCGGATCTAATTAATCGAATCTCGGTATCGATATAGACTTCGTTGTCATAAACGATCACCTCCGATTTTACGTTTCGATATAGGCGACAGTAATTTTATTCAAACAGACTTTTCCCAGTCTTTTATTTGCGAAAAGAAATCAGAAATCAGAAATGAAAGATCGTTAATTAATTCTCTATACGCTATTGCAAAGACGCGAAGAAATTACCAGTAAAATTTCGCAAGTGTGAAATTTATTAAATACATGTCTCGAATAAAATTAACAATCGAATATTTAATTATACTAAGTAAAGGTAAATTTTAAACGATCTTTCAAGAGAAATTATCATCCGAATAAAAATAATAAATTTTAACGCTAGGTCTAATTTATTATACGAGACAAAATTTCGTGATCTTTAAATTTACGAAAAATACATTTCTTGTTTGAATAAAGCAGCCGATTCCGATACAATGACTATGCCGTTTTATTAAAAGCGATTCGTCTTCGGAGCGCGAAGGGTCAATATCTGCTGAACATCCATTACTCGGCTGGCTGTTTCATTGACACTGTCCAAATATTCGGATTCAGACTACCTGACTCCGGCGGTTAAAATAGCCTCGGTAAACGATCGGAAGTTAATTCGGTGGAAAGTAACAAACGGCATATGATTCATATCCGAGAAAATTCGCCAAGCTATCTCCCCTCTGTTACGAAATAGTTACCGCGAAATTAGTCACGCGTATTCACCAGGTCAGTATTACGCGCGCCCTCGGCTCTCGCAATCGTGCAATTCTTCGGCGCCATTAACTCATAAGGACGGCAAGTAAAAAACGGAAATCGAACGCGGTCTCGATGATCGTATCTGCCCGCGGATTCGTGATACAAGAGCTAAATCGGTCCACGGTACCGATATACACCGGGGCACACCGCTAAAAATAGCCGAACAAACGCCGGGGTTCTATCTTATCCTTCTCACCGTGCGCTCCTATCCCCGATAAACGAAAATCGACAGCGCGATATTGCCCGATAGAACGTGACCCAGGCGAGCGTATCGGCCGACCAGCTCCATATTCTCTCGCGATCCGACGCGAATATCGGAAAAAACGATCCGCGATCGATGCATAAGCGACACCATGTGACCTAACAGGCCGCGCTGCTGCCGACAGGCGGCCGATTTTTACCGGCGCCAAAGACTAATTACACCGCGAGAGCACGTTCTAAAAACGGTGGCCGAGGCAAGAATCGCGGCGGATATCTAATTGGATCGCGATCGCAACGAAACCTGCCCCCTCGACGCCATTAGGCCCACGCGGTGATCGCGAGAAAATTTGCGCCAATTTTTTTTAATCGGCATTCCGCGAAGATTGGCTCGGCGCCGGCATGTGAAATGTTAATCGAGCCGATAAGACGATGATCGGGTGGCGAAAAACCGGCACCAGGGAGAAAGCCAGCTTTGTCTAACCTTCCCTCTGTCCTCTCGAGCGAGAACTTAGACGAGAACCTGAATCTAACCCAAACCTGACCCGAGGGCCGATCACACTTGGCCGGACAGCGATTTTTCTCGCGGTTCGCGGACAATGCCAGGCACTTTTCCTAGGCTGTGATTACCGGCACGGCAATTAAGCAGCGGCCGTAACACGCGATGCTGTCACGCCTGTCGATCGGCGCCACCTTCAAATGTCAAGAACCAACGCGCGGCGGGTAGATGAGGAACGCTAATGCGGATTGACGGCGGCCGAACCGGATTTGATTGAAATGTTCCGTGGCCCTGAGGATATTTGCATGCAGTCCACCGTTAGAAGAATCGGTATCGAGAACGGAGATTCGTCGGGAACAAATACGCAATTGATTAGTAGGGAGGCTGTCGTCCCGAGACAGCTCGCAAGGATGTTCCGAATCGCGTCGCGGGTTTGACAACGGGTTCCTGCCGCGGCCATTTTCGGTACGGAGTACGTTTGGAAGATTCGAAGGGTGTCTTTTTTTCATTGGGAGAAGAGGTGCCTTTTAACGCGTATCTTTTATTTCTGAATACGATAATTATTATACGAGGCATTCAAAATTCTTTCTTAACGCTTAATGGATAAGCCATGTAGAGTTACGTTTCTGCTTGAATATTTATTAAGCTACGTTAGAGATATGGAAAGATAAGGGATATGAAGACTGAAAAGATGTTGTTAAACCATATAATTTCATTGATGATTATAACGAATATATGACAAGGATAGATAGGGACCAATCAAGTGTCTTTGATATTGTGGTATTATGAGAAAAACTAAAAAAATTGTCAAAAAGAGTGGTCTTGTTTCTAGTTAAGAAATACTAGACACGTAAATAAAAATTTTATCGATATCATTTAATAATTTTGTAATAATTAAAATTTTATCGATATCATTTAATAATTTTGTAATAATTAAAATTTTATCGATATCATTTAATAATTTTGTAACAAGTTTTCTTAACAAATTTCTAGAAATCGAAAAAAAAAATAGAAAAAAATAGAGATATCTCGTAGTTAGCATATATACCAAGACTATCGCCTATGAGGATAAATAAATTTATAGTTGTTCGATTTTTCATTTTCAAACTACCATAAATACCATTTTAGTACTACATTAAATTTTCCGAAATTTCACGTTCTCTTTAAAACAAAATTTTTGCGTCCACAACAGGATGCTCGAAATTTACCCGGCAATGAATGGGTAAAAAAAGTAAAAAATTGGAACGTCTCTTACCTAGATTACAGAGACCACGCGACACATATCGATATTCTTCTGCATGTCATCCTTTCCCGTTCACAGATACGCGAAATTTCAAGGATACGGGTGAAAAATGAATCGACGAAAGCCACTTCGCGTTGAATCGCGACGAACGAGCCGAGTCTACAGCAGTGAGCCTCGGTGAAAAGTCAGACGAGAGCGGAGCGCGACGTGCCAGGAGCGTTCCACCTCTGGAACTAGATAATCCTGCGAAGTGACGAACCTTAATACGAATTGGCTGGTAGAGGAATCAACCGAGTTTGAGATATATTTGCATCCACGGGCCGCATGCATTACCATCGGCTTATCGGGGACCGCCAATCGTACGTGAATAGCGCGAGATAGGGGATGGCGACCAATGCCTAATAAGAATCGTTTCAGCGACCACCGTCGTTCCTGTCATACGCGCTGTTCACCATAAAAGCCCCACCATCCCAGGGTTCTCCCTTTGTCCCGCGGCTGCGACCAATCCATTTTCATGGATCAAGCACGT
>NW_027471214.1:0-27939 GCF_051020765.1 Lasioglossum baleicum
CATTCGATTCGAGAATATATCTCCTAGCGAGGAAAAGAATATTCGATGCTATTGAACCTGACGGGAAAATGCGTCTATCTCGGCGCAACGGGGTACTCCGAAAATTCGAGAACGATTAAAAATATCGACTCTCGCCTGGGAAAGGATATTCAAGAGGCGAAGGACGGAGAATGCAAAGTTCACCCGATATAATCCTCGTCGGCGGACGAGCGTTCGAAATGCATAGGTACTCGAAGAGTAGACGATCGATCGGCGAAATCTCGCGCGTAGATCGCGAAAGGGAATGGATCCTGCGTCGATCCATTATGGGCTCGCTTTCGGCTGGAAATCGAGCAGCGTCCAGGCCGGTCGTGCCGTCCGATCGCTTTAACCCAGGAAGATTCACGGGATGACCTAATAATATCGGAACGGGATCGCGTGCAGGCGATTTTACCGGGCCGGCGGATAATCGATAAAGCGGCACAAACGAGTCCGTACGAACGCGGAAATTACGAACGATCCCTGTCGCCCTCGCCTAATATCGCGGCCGGTCGACCGGCTAAAAATTAATTAACCGGCAGTTTTGAAAAAGTAGTCCGGGCCGGGCATTATGCACGGGTCGGCTGGTTGCGCGAAAACGAACATAAACGAACGTGGACGTAGACCGGCGGACGAAGCGTCGCGTCCTCCTCGTGGTCGCATCGGCGCGGGCGTAATTTGCGCGAACGCCGCGGACCGCCGCGACCAAGGGGGGTGGCTGAAAAAGAAAGGGGAGAGCGGGGAGGGGAGTTTAGTAGGAACTCTGGCGAGTCGTTGCGGAATTTCCGGTGTTCAAAGGACGAGAAACGAGTGGTCACGAGCGAGGACAAGCTAAAAGCGGTCCGTCTCTCGAGCATGCCGCCTCCGCCGATAGAAGTGCCCTGGCGGCAGCAGCCGTCGTCTCTGATGTCTGCGTTAACTCTATTTGAGATTTTAAAATTCAATGAGCCAATCCGATCGAGTATATTGCCGGCTCGTACTCGTGCTCTTTTCTCTTTTTGCGGATGGTTCGCGGAGCCACTACCGCGAGAGAAAAAGGGGGACTGGCTAGGGCCTTTGTGATACGTTTTAACGGGGGTCCCCTTCGGCCTTTTCGAATTCTCGATGGATCAAAAGCGTCGATCAACCTCGTCGACCAGCTTCGTCAACACCGGCCAACGCGCTCCCACGTGTATCTCGCTCCTTCTCCCTCATTCACCCTTTCGCGCCGTTCTCCATCCTCCTCCTCCTCCTCCTCCTCTTGGCTGTCCACTTTCGCCTCCACCCCCGCGACCGCTTGGACGTCGTCGTCGTCGACGTCGTGGTTCGACTGGTTCGGGCCGGGCGTTTTCTGTCGCGCGCGAAAACTTTTCCCGAGCGAGCCTCTCGTTCGCTGGCACGTGAAATCCCCGTGCGAGGGTTTAATAATCACGCGGCGAGCGCCCCGCTTTGTCGCGCGCCACAAAGCGAATTGATTTGTTTTATAAATTGGGGTAGGTCTGTTTGCTTGGCTAACTTTCGGAGGATAGCCGTGCAGGGACCGGTTCTCTGCGTCCCCGTGTCTCGATCCAAGAGAGGTAAATTAAAGGGTAACGCCGAGCCGTCGAGTCACGTTGCCTCTGTATTCGATATCGGGTTATTCTTTTGTTTCCCGTTTTCTTTCATTCCACCTGGGGTTGTTGTTTGTCGAAAGATCGCGTTTTCGCGCACTGCTCAAAGACGCGCCGCGAGCGACGGTGTGGCCAGCGACCGACCAATTTTTTAAACAAACTTTATTTCCTTTATCGAAACTTGGAATCGCTGGCGAAAATTAATTCCTCGGATTTTCCGCCGATGACATCGATCGTAAAGAAATGATTTCGGCGACTGTATAGAAAAAGAAACGACGTAAAGGTAAGTATCGTTAGGGTTGATCTCGGTAGAATTAAAGAAAGCGAAAACACGCTTTCCCAAAAGCGGCTTCCCCGAGAATATCAGATGTAAAACGCAAAAATTCGCTTCAATGTTACGCGAGAATTTGGAAGTCGCGAAGCGTAATTTTGGTAACGCGGGATTCGACTGGCTGGAGAGGAACTGTCCACAACGAATCAGACTCGTCGGAGTAACGCGAGGGGTGAAGATCGGCATCGATGCCATACGAGTTTCGCGAATCTCAGAGCGAAGAAGGCGAAGGCCGGTAAGAAAATTGCTTAATAGCAAATCCGCGGAACAAGGTCGTTTGGAGACGTATGACGCGTTTGCGTTTTCGCATCTCACCCCCGATGAATCGCGTACCCGTGTACGAAATTATTCCGAGTAATCGTTACACGAGCGTCATCCCCTTGGGCGCGCAGTAAATTCTTGAGAACCGTCCAAGGTGTCGGCCGATAACGACCGGTCGTTTACTGGCGTATAAATGAAAAAGCGAGACGTTCCGTTCAGCCACGGCCGGAAGCCCGTAATTCCGCGCCACCCTCCGCGCCCTCTAATAAATGCCCCGTGCCGTTCGCCCGGGCGTAGATATAATTCACCCCTGATTATATATAATATATCCAGTCGTACGTGTTTCTACGCCATTGTTTCAACTTTATTAAGCGATTCCATTCAAGCCAGCCGCTCCCCTGCGTCGTCCGACCACCGAGCTGATTCGTTTAAACGCCGTGCCTCGCGAGTTTATTTAATCTGATCGTCGCAATTAAGCGGAACTTTTTTACGCAACTCGCCGAGCAAATATTTGGAGGCCTTTTAGGGGTAATTTTATGCGTCCAAAATGGCCGGTAATCGCGCGGCGAGCAGGTATCCGGCGTGCGGCATAGAGAGAGAGAGAGGGAGAGAGAGAGAGAGAGAGAGAGAGAGAGAGAAAAGGAGCGAGTATTCCGTAAGGACGAGTGAAATGCGAATAAAAATTCGCGGCAATAACCGAGAATCTCGCGTCTCTTAATTTCTGCGAGTTTCCTCCCGTCGAGGATTCCAAGATTCCGAAATCCCTATAATCCCGCGAGATTTAGAGATCCCAAAGATGAAATCGCAAAATTCGAAAATTCCGCGATCAGAGAGGAAACGATCCGTCCTTTTCGTTAGCACGGGGGCAATCGAAGAATATTTCGCGGAAAAATTTCCAACCTAAAGCCTCGAGGCAAGAATAATTGTTTTCCGAGGGGTCGAAAATCTTCCCCTGTATCCTTGGCACACGCACCGAACTGTACGCGAATGTGTGCACAAGGTCAGGGGGTTGGCAGGCTGCGTTATTGGAAGAGGAATATCGAGGGAAAGGGAAAAGGGGAGTGGTTGGCTGATAACAAGACTGTTCACCACGTGACTTCAATACAGAGCTGCGAAAGGGGACGGCATCGATACACGTAACGCGAGCACGCTTCTCAATTGCGAGGGAATAGTTGTACGCGTCTCGAATTGTTTTTCACCGTTCCACCCTCCTCCCCTCTTTTACCTACGGCGTTCGTTCGCTTTTCCATTTTCCGCGGAATAAGTTTTTTTCCAATTTTTATTCACTTCCCCGGACAGTCTGGCGCGGTCTCGATAATTACGATTATGGAAATCGACCAGGTTCACCGCGGGAAGGATTCAGTCGAGTTGTATCCGTATCACGGTCGAAATTTTACGTCAACGCTCCCCTTGCGTGAAATTTAACGTGTCTAATGCGCTTGGCGTTCATTTTCGAAAAATTTGCCACGCGAACGTTGCTCGAGGTGCAATTCGTCGATAATACACGTAAAAAATGACCCGCGTGCGATGCGTTAAAAAAAAAAAAAAAAAAAAAAAAAGAGGAAAAAGGAGGGGAATTATGCGAAGCCGTTCGGTTTAAGCGATCGTTTGGCCAATAAATTTGCTGCGTCTGCCGCGAGCAAGGAGGCGCAATTAATTCTAATTCCCGAGATCGCGTATGCGCGTGATAAAATTTTATTTCCCAACGAAATCCCGCATGCGCGATTGCAAATTTATATATCGTTACAAATATTTCGCAACGGCATAAACAATCTAATTTATACCGTCGGATATCAGGAATTAAACGATTCCCAGGCTACATCTGCATAATCTCTCCCTCTCTCTGCCAGCCTCTTAATGCCTCTCTTGCCGTTTCGAGAACCAGTCCCGTGAAACGAAGCGCATCGGACGTCATTATCGTCATATTTAATAACCGTATCTCTCTCGAACCGCGGCGAGTCGTTGACATGCAACAGGAGAGAATATAAAACGAGAAATTACGCCTGCCTAACGCGCGATCCTCGCGTACGCGATTCCGCGACGTCTCAATGCCGGTTTCCTCCTCGTAACGCGTGGAAAGCGTTCGGGAGGGTACGCGGTTATTTATTTTATTCGAGGGAAGGAGGAAAATAGGCAGGGGCGCGGTGGAAGAGAAATATTATAGAAGCGCGTGCAGGTATATCGGCGGGCAGGAGAAAAGGAGAAAGAATAGGAGGGAATAAGAAAGAAACGTTCGTTCCGGCGAATAATTCAGCCGCTTAAGGAAACGTTCTTTTCGGCTCGGTTATCCAAGTCTCTCGACCCTTTCTCCCTTCTCTTACTCTCTCTCTTCACCCTTCTCTCTCTCCGCCGTACGCGATAATTGCCGGCGTTATTAAAAACAGTTTATGCCAGCGAGATCAGTCGAGGCGTTCGTTAGTAGAACGCGTTCCGAGAATCCGATTTTAATAGGCGCGTAGTTTCCCGTGAAACGCCGCGGAGTCGAGCACAGACCGATTTTTACGACTGGCCGTTCGGGGGCCTTTCGGTGCCGTACCGGGGACCAAACAAGAGGAATGGCTCTACGCTGCTTAAAAGACTCGGCCGAATAATTAAAATTGATGTGACAGCGAATGCTCGCCGCGTACATGTAAATCAGCTGCCATCCCGGCCAGGTGACGCAATCCACAACCCCTCCTCCAAGTCAACCCCCCTGCCCCACCTCGCCACCGTTTAATAACCGTTCGGATTTTTAAAGCGATATAAAGTTTATATCGAGGATGCGGCGCCGTCGTTTCGGAAAACGAAACGTCCCTTCCTTTTTCTTGTCCTCTTTCCTCGCTTTTTCGTCGCTTTTTCACCGCTTTTTCGTCGCTTTCTCGTCCTTTTTTCTCTCCACCAGGCTTTCGCCAACGTCAGCCGGTGCATACGAATTAGTCGCATTAGTCCGCGAGGCAGTTAAACGTTTTTCGACGAGTTTCGATTTGATGTCCCGACGTTTTGTCGCGTCCGTGTGTTTTAGGCTTTCTGCTTTACCAAAGGACCGTTCGTTTTCCCCGTTTTGCGCGCGCGACTACGCTCGACTTGACCGATCCCGGCTACGAAATTTACCACTGATCGAATTATTCCTTTTATTATTAATAAAACGATGATTATGGAAGGATATTCCGTTAATCGAACGCGCGTGTTTCGAAAAGAATTTACGCAACGAACGTCCTAGAAGTCTCTCCTGGACATCGAAACACTGTTCATTCGATCCCCCGTAGAGGCTCGATCCCAATTAACAGAAAGAGCGTCGATTACGAGGAGCAAAAGCCTAAGAGGCATTCGATTATCTGCCAATCGAAGCCGAGAGAGGGTACAAGGTGGACGAAGAAGTCTGAAACCTCTGTTAAGCGAGCAAGGACGACCGCTCTTCGATCTCGCCAGTCTACCGGTCGCGATTTAATCGAGTTTATTAAACAAACGACCACGTCTCGATAGCGTTTGCCATCGACGAGGAATCGATCGTCGAAGGAAATCCTCTCGATACTCCTCGAACTCGTTGCCATCGAACGCGAGGAACGTGTTACGAGAACGCGTGTAAAGTCGAGTGCAACGGCCACTCGACATCCGTGACACTTTAACGACCCTTCCTCGACCGCTCGAGGAAGCTCGCGAGGAGCTTGGCCCATCGGCTCGCGTCGCCTTCCAATTTTTCGTTACGATCTAGCGGCACGCGATTCTAACTACGCTTTCCTCGCGACAACACGCGTCGACGTCCCATTTTCCCGCGATTTACGGCCAAAAGTCTTTGCGTGGATAGACGACGTTCTAATCGCGTCGTCTAGGCTGGCATTTACCGTTATTTTACTCTTCGATCGCGTAAACGAAACCGATCGTAAACTATGCAAGAATTTTATTTATGCTCTCTACCCCTCTCTACCCCCTCCTCTCTCTCTCTCTCTCTCTCTCTCTCTCCCCGGGGCTATGCCGGTTTATTTATCGCGGATTTTCGCCCTCTTTATCTGCTAACGCTTTTCCGGTTTGGGGTAGTCCGGACTCCCGTGTGATGCGAATTTCCGCAACCATACGAGGCTGTACGATTAAATAACACCCCGTGTTATTTAACACGTTGAATGCTACGGGGGGCATCAATGAACTGCGCGTTTACATCGGTAGAAATACATAATTTGGACAAACATCGATACTTGTCAATTTTTCGTTATTACCATCGGTAATGCAACGGCGTGAAGAAATTAATCTAGTATAAAACATGGTTACACGATTTATTTGGCGTTGGTGATACTTCAGTGTTACATGTATGGTATAATAGAAAATTCATCGCGGCGCTACGAGAAAACCCTGTAAAACTGGCGTGGCTTTCAACGCGTTAACACTAGAATTGCGATAAAAGTGAAAATGACTCGTTTCGGACATTTTACATTCGCGATTGTTCAAAATATGCAGCTGCTTTTGATAAAACTTGTTTCGATATTTTATTAAAATAGAGACGTCCCATGAGACGTCACCTATACACAACGGGTGTATATAGTCACCAAAAGCCAAAAATTAAGACAAGCGCTATTGCAATGGCCAGATTCATTTTTTCTTTTTTCCTTCTTTCGAAGACTTTCACCTTTGACTTTCACATTTGACCCGCCATAGCGAAAGAGTTAATACAAATTGCATGCAGTGTATTTAGGTGTACATTACAGACCAGTAGTTTTAATATTATAAAAAAAATCCGCGTTTCAATGTACTTCCCGTGGCGCGCAATAACACGCGTATGTAACAGAATTTGATAAACTCACCTTCCTGCTTCAAGTCGCTGCGGGGTTCCTCGAAAAGGCATTCCGATGTCCATTACATCGTTCACCAGTGCTCGGAATTCATTCACTCGATGGGTCGTCAGGATCATCAGGGAGAGAGCTGCAACAGTTAATATCGTTAGAACGAGATACAAACGAGATGTGGACGAAATTATTCGTTCGCGAGCTCGGTTCAGAAAGAAGTATAAACGATTATTTCGCGGAAACCTACCCCGGCTGCTCGGGAAGCAGCTTTCGAAACAATGTAATTCGGGCTATGGAGCTTCTCGTGCCAGGCTCTAGTTTTTCAGGCCTGTTATTGTCAGTGGAATGAGCAGTCATGAACCGGCACGTGAGTGATGGACGAGGAAAAAGCTCGCGAGCGAGCCTGAGAGAAACCACGTGCATCCGCAGGCGCTGCAGAGCGAGCGAGAAGAGGAATAGAGGCGAGCAGGAGAGGGAGAGAGATAGGACGGGAGTGTTTGCCAGTTCGCAAGCAATTATCGCGCGCGAATCGCGCCACTTGCCGCTACGTAAATTGGCTCGCGTTGGTTATATCGATCTTGTTCGGTAATTTAAGCCGAGTTAAACTTCGTGCCTCGATCGATGATAACGCGGTCTACGGTATACTCCAGCCTTTCCCTCCTTCTTCGACTTTTAGCTCGCGACGAATTTAATAGCCGCCAGAGATCGGGCTGATTGACGGCGCGGACTAGTCCGTCGAGGTTGTGGGAAAATCGTGTTATTTCGTGGAGTTTTCACCTGACCCTGAAGAAGGCGTGCTTGCGTCGTGCGTGGACTCCACGTGTCCTGGAATTGAACGCTCCGCGTGTTTTTCGAAGCAAGCGATCATCTTAATCATTCGCCGATTAGACACGAAGTGTTTATTTTTGGTTAGCCGCTGAACGTCTGTTTCGTTGGAAAGAAAAATTCTATAAGAACGCGTTTCCATGCGGATAACTATAATATCATACGAGATACGTAATATTTCCAACAGATTTAACGCTATTTACGAGTCTGTGTTGGATGGAAACGTTGAGTAGGTGGAATCATAAATGCAGTAACGAAACGAACTGAAAATTTTTAACGAGAAGAGACGGTACAAAATATGAGAGTAGTCTATTTCTCTCTATCTCTACGCACTATTCAGTTACATGGTTAATTGGCGACTGACGCACGAGAGACGTAACGCCTTCCACCCGATACTTGATCTTTATTTTTGGGTGCCACGCGTTATAGTCGGGAATTTTGAATTCCTATGGTCCACAGTCTGTTTGCGTATTTGTTACTTCCAATAATGATCTAGGACCTTGCGTGTACTCTTAGGATCTCGCTGTAAAAATACCCCCGACAATATCAGACGTAACGCTGCAAGCGTCTCGATCGGACAATTGGAAATTTATTTTCGCAAGAATAATTTCCACGAAAAGTCCTTGTGAAAGGAAGCCTAGGACATTGAAGGCTACCGGGAAGCTTGCCGATTCTAAATTTATTTTTCCGTCCGATTCGTCCCCGAGGAAGAAAACCTCACGGAGGCAACCAATTGATGATCCACAGCGACATCCGGTGGAACAATGGATCCTCCCTCCCCGTGGAGTGTCCTTGCCATGGCGCAGTGTCCCAACGAGTATCCTTAAAATCCGGCGAATACGGAGGATCCCGTAGCACGTCATAATCGTAATTAACCCCGTCGTCCTTTCTAACGAATAAGCTTCAAGGTAAAAACGTACTTTAGCGTAACGCGACTCTCGTTTCGCCCGGCGCTGCCGGTTCATCTTAACTTTACAAACAGACGGCGCGGGACAATAGTTACCCTCCAGTTTCGGAATTACAACGTCTACCGGGCCTGGGTATCATAATATCGTACATACATACATATATAATACCCTGCCCGACAGCCGTACAAGGACCTTCACTCGGCGAACACGAAACACCCCCGACCGAGCCCCGCGCGCACAATGCCGCTCCGTATACTTGGCCAACTCGCCGGATGAAATCTTAACGAGAGGCACGACCCGCTTCGAAAACCAACCCCACCGCGATGACGGGCCATTTTTATCTTTTCCTTTCCCACTTCTTCGCCGGGTGCTTCTCTGTCGCCGAAATACCGCCGAAATACCGCCGAAATACCGCTCGCAATTAAGTCGCGTTTCCAGGGAAGGCTGCTCGCTCGCTGGGGGTCCTGACTTTTCGGCTCGTCGCTTCCCGGAATTCGATGACGATGTCACGGTGATTTTACAAAACGACGTTCAGCTGACTCTCGAGCGCGACGATTGTCACTAACGCGGATAATTACGTATAGCCAGGAATAGTCCAACGACAGAGTTAAACTGTGCGAATGTTCTTTACTCGGGTTACAAGGGGCGTGTTTTGGAAAATACCGGTCGATTGAGGATCGATTATCGATGGTTTTGGATCACGCGTTTATTAGTTACCTCGTATCGGGTGAGCGTTAATTGACCCGGCCGTTTCGGTCGCAAATTAAAGGTAACAAGAGGTCCTCTTTGCAACGACAATGATTCGAGCATTTTAGTCGGTACACTCGTGTCCCATTCTTCGACGAAGCTTAACGAATTCCTGGAACCCGATTTCTCGCATAATTTCATCTTTCTGAACTACGTCTACTCCGTCTTCTGTTATCGCACGTTGCTACGCGTTCAGCGGTTATGATGCAATGAAACGCGTTTCGTGAAAAGCAGGAGAAGAATACATTTATCATGTGGGAAAACGATCAGAACTGTTTGGAACCACGCAGGTGAAAAACGATTAAACAAACGATTATTACGAATTACCAGTCTAATTCAATAGAGCGTGTACATTTTGGAATATTCTCGAACAACGAGAAACATTCGAAATAGAAATGTAAATAGAAGCAGCGCGTCGTAGTTCAATCCGCAGGTTCCTCGATTAAAAGTAAGAAATCGAAAAACTGAACTGGAAGCATTTCGTATATTAGAAGTCAGAGCATTTTCGCGCAATTGATCATAGCGATTGATCCCGATCTTCGTTTCTGTCCAATTTCCACATTTCACCCATTTTAGTTACAATGCAATATCCAGACGCTAAATATTCGCTGCCCAGCCACCCAGCTAACAGATACTTGGATTGACATTAGGAAACTGAGAGGAATATTCTACTCGAAGAACTTTGTATCCGTGTATCCTCACCTGTCTTGTATAGAAAGCAAAAGCATCTGCGTGGAATCGATCATGGTTTGACCCAGATATTCTTGGTGTCGCGATGGTGCTAGAAAAGAAGAAAGGAAGACGAAAGGATGCGTTTCGTTCTGGGACTGCTAGCGGACTTGTCAGTAAGGCTACCTAGGCCTTGTTTTAGAGGGGGATACTACTGGAAGGACTAGGCGTAGCATATATAAGAATCGAAGGGCCACTGGTTGCAGCTACAATTCCGCGATAGACTTGGCGGCAAAGCGCAGTCTCGGGATCACCCGTCTCGTTTCAAGTTCAGCGAGCGGTTCATTTCCGGTGGCGCGCGTAAGAATAGGCTGTCGCGTGCCGCGCGCGAAACGTTGGAGCAATTTCGAAGGCTGCTAGGGAATTGCGCGATGGCAGTCGATCCTCGCACGTTTAACGATATGAATAATGCAGGAACCAAGTAATTCGCGCGATCGAACCACTCATAAAACGCGACGTCGTGGAAGAAAGACGGACAATTTCGCGAGGTAATTAACGATTCCTCGCGGCAATTCCGCGAGATCTCGAGCACGTTGTAACGACCGGTCGGGATCTGCCGCCGGCTCCTTTCGTTAGACCGCTCGCTAAAAGCTCTGTAAATTATTGCTGCAAGTTTATACGGTGACACGGCGGCGCGCAGACGCGGTCGCCGCACCCCTAATTGCGCTAATTATTATCGTTTCGGCAGGGGGTTGGGGAGACCAAGCGGAAAAGTCTCTCTCTCTTTCTCTCTCTCTCTCTCTCTCTCTCTCTCTCTCTTCCTCAACTTCCGCGACGTCTCCTGGACGCTTTACGGTCGACGACACGGTAGAGTTCTCGTGTAAGACCGGCTCTACGCCATGCGACGATTTCTTCGTCTAGAAAGTATGATGGGGGAGTTACGGGGTGGTTACGTGTTCACGGCGATCGATGCCTCTTCTTTAACGTTACTTCCGTTTTACGTTAAATATCGCACGAACGATTTTTTTCCTCCCATTTTTACCATTTTTCTCTTCCATGTCCGAGTTCGTTGTATTTCATTTTTTCCTCCACTTATCGCATAGACAGGACGTTGTTTTTTAATTTACCGTTTTAATTGGAATCGTTAAATTTGTATCCGTGCTCTAGCCATCTTCGATATATTCCGAATAATCAACTGTCCGAGTCGTCAAGTTTTCGCGGATTTTCTGAAGCAGCCTTCCTGCAATTTCGAATAGCTCGATCCGCGCTTCCCGTATCCGTATCTTTATTCTATTCTTGTGACACGTTATGGCGTGTTAAGCCGAAAGTCAGTACCATAAATCAACGAATTAATTTCAGTTAAACCAGTCTGTTTACCATATTAAAACGAAAAGTCGTGGGAAACATCCTGCGTCAGATGTACCTGCACTTTTTTTTCGGAAAAGGATAAGGAGGCTATCCCGATAAAGATATTCGAAGGGAAAAATATTTCTGCACGGTTTACGCGAAGGAAACGTCGCGAAAAGCGGCTGGAAAGCTTAACCCGGTTTCCCATAGTCCATTTTCTCCGTGTACGTTATATGTGCTTGCAGCATAAATAGCATCAACGCATCGCGGCATGTGGTCGTGCACGCGAAAATGTACGGCTATATCGAAATGCTCACAGGTGTGCACACACGGAACATTCTGTGATACCAACCCCCGCGAGGGTTGCTCGAGCGCAAAGGTAGAACACGCCAGTTCGTGCTCAGACGTGACTCGAGACGCAACCCCATTTTTTATCTGCCCCAGAGATTGTTTCTTATCACGTTTTAGTAAACCGCTCAACTGCGTTCGCCGATAGTCAGGTACGTAACTTTCGCTGCTATATTTCCGAAATCTTGTTACCCACCTTCCTCCTGTCGAACGTATTCGAGTAATTTTGTTTACGGTGCTCGCAACCCCGCGGATTTCGCGGATACGTCCGTAGTCGGTGGAAGGAGGAAATATTCGCGTAATTTTTCCGCGTTCACCGTGCTCTGTGATCAATTTCGCCGCACCGAACGCGTTTCGTATCTCGAAAAAAGTGAAAGAACCTCGAAGAAAATATTCGAAGAAAGTTCGCAAAGTCGAGTGACCGAAGAGGTAAGGTCGAGTAGAATGCCGGGGGAGAAAATTGCGGGCATGTAAACAGCATAAAGACCGATAAAATAGATCGCTTAGAAGAATTAAAACTCGCGATCCGCCGTGCTACTCTGCCGTGGCCGAGGAATCCGATTAAAGCGGCAAACCACGAATCTCGAACGAAACGTATACCTACGAACGCGTTACGAATCTGCGAACCGATACACGGGACCGGATGAAATTAGAAACCAGCAGGGAAGAAAACTCGAAAGGGAATTTCGGCAAGAAGCCGTCGGCCAGGATTCGACTCGACTTATCGTTAGACCGGGCAAAAGCTGTAATCGTGAGCAGCCGAGTAAAATTTCGGCCGTTCGTCCCCGGCGGGCCGATCGCGCGATTTATCATTTCGGCGTGTCTGGGGCCCGGGTAAATTGCGACGTCTCGCAGACCGATTCGATTCGATTTCACCGCGAAATTTCGCCGCGGACTGAGAAACGGGAACGACGAAGCATCTCGGAAATAAATTAAAAGTCGACGAAGCCGTTCTCCTCCTCTCTCGCTGTCTCTCTCTTTCTCTCTCTCTCTCTCTCTCTCTCTCTCTCTCTCTCTCTCTCTCTCTCTCTCTCTCTCTCTCTCCTCTCTCTCTCTCTCTCTCTCTCTCTCTCTCTCTCCTCCTTCGAGAGCGAGTGTGCGAATGCGTGCGTCGGTCGGAACAAAGAGCTGGTCGACCCGGGGGCCACGCAGAAATATCGGGACAAATCGCGTTGCGTAAGCTAGCCCGGCATCGTCGGCGTCGACAGCCTCCTTTTTATTTCCCGGAAATTTCAACGGCAAATTTATTCGTCGCGCTGCGAGCTGAAAGGACATTGGACATCGGCTCGGCACGCTAGTCGCCATTTTGACGGGGTTTCGGCGCGACTGCCGATGTCTTCGAACAGACGGGCAAGAAGGAAAAGATCGATATAACACACGGATGTATTCAAGTTCTTAGACGCGTGAATGGTGTAAATTGATTTTAACCTTGTAGCGTGATACGAAAAAAGGAAAATTATATTTTCAACGGGAAACGGGAAAGTCACGATTGGTACTTATCGATTCAAGCCTGTTCGATTTATGAATCGAGATTCGTAGTATTCCTACAAAGACCCGTCTATTTGGTCCCCTTTGTCGTTTAACGATCAATTCATCGCGTTGACTATCGCGATATCTTGTATACAGAGGCAGCGGATATAAATTATTCCTCCGATCTAAAATTTGAAAGCGTATCTTCTTTTATAGATTTCCGATCAAGCGCAAACTTTCAATTCGACGTCTTTCGAATTGATCGAGATAAAGTCGAAAATCTGATCGGTGCTCGTTAAAGGGTAACGGAGGATAATAAAGAATTCGGAGGACTGCATGTACAGTTGCTCGTATTTTACGATACACGGGAAAATATCCCTCGTATCGTAGGTCCCTCCGTTTTACCCAAATTTAACGGTGTACAAGCGTCGGGGCCGCCGGCTATGATTTCAAAGCGTTCGTAAAATTTCGGAGACAACACGCCCCGGTGGAAAATCTCGCGAAAGTTTATTTCGCTATCTCTGCGCATCGTTCTTTCCAGGCTTGTTCATTTTCTCTCGCGAATTTCGTTTAATTCACGCGCGTCCCTGCAAGATGGCTCGCGTAACGTATCGCAAACTATTTTCTCTGAAACTATTAAAGATATAACTTTGTTTCCTTATGTGACCCGAGTAGCGCGCGAGAAGGCAAATCAGAGCGTTGAAATTTTGCATTTATTCCGCGTTTACCCAGCTGCGCTGAAAATATTACGTTGTAAGTCGTGGAAATACAATGGGGCTGGATTTACAGTAACTATGTTTATTAAATGTCATACGCGGTCCAGCGCACTGAAAATATCCCAGCTCTGATCTAACTTACGACGGGACGTCTTTGTACAGCTTTAGAAATATCTCTTCGAAATTTTTCGAGCAACGATTTCACAAATTCGTTTTCGTAGAAATCGGTGAATTTTTCTCGCACTATAACTCCGGAATCTTCTTTCCCCACTAAACTGGATGATATCAGCAAGACTCGTTGTCGATTATTTCTAACCGGCTCTATCTATCATTTATTATACCGCAACCGCGTTTCGCGGAACTCTCTGGAAAAGATCGAAACGTAGCCATTCGACCGGAGATATCCCGGTTGGAAATGTTAGGGTATTAAAACCATCAAGAGCGCAGCGACGTTAAATTATTGCGTCTGGGATAACCCGTCGCGAGCATTAGCCTAAGACCTCGGCAATAAGGAAGGTGTTGCTAAAAAGCGGCGCATTTAAATAAACCAGAGCAGCTGTCCTTTCATCATCATATATCGCGGGTTTGCCAAATTGCTCCGAGCGAGAAAAAACCTCGGGCCACGGCATCGATCATTTTTTTCCTTTGTCCATCAGGCATGGAAACGCCATGGTCCTTAAGCTAGCCCATCAAACGGCCACTGCTGCATCCGCTGCGCCCCCTCGCCGATACGTTCGACGTCTCTTTTATCACCTGTCGCGAAATCCGTTCCGCGAAATTAGCGGCTGTCGCAAAGCCGATTTACCATGTCGCTTAACCGCATGCAGAACAAGTGCTATACCCGATTTCGTTCTAGACCCGCAGGCCCGCGTCCTCGCGCGTTCGCAGGCGTACACACACGCGAGAAAAGACACGGGGCACAAAAGCCGACGCGAGGAAACGCGGATCGGAGAGAGCGAGGCCGGGTTATCCTTGATATTTAACGATTGATTGGCAGGATTGGCAATTTGGCCAATTACCGTGGAGTTCCTCGAGTTTCGCGGAATAACGAATGAAAATTACACGGTCGGGGCCCGAAAGTATCCCGGATCGGGAATAAAATCACGATTCGAGGCCGAAGGGCGTCGATCAGAATAGGCGAGCCCACGGTTTCTTCCGGAGAGACGTGGACCGGCGAAATTTATCAAAAATAAATCGACGAGTTACGTTCGATAATTGGTGGCGGCGGTTCCCTGTGGATTCGCGGGATTTTGGACGGAGAGAAAGTTCCGTAGGTCGGGCAATTATGGAGGTAATTAGGGAAACCATGGAGATCGGCGGAGAAAAGGAAGAAAAAATCCGAGTTATAAGCGAAGAGCGAAAGATCCAAGTAATAATATCTGGGATACGCAGCTTCCGAGTGGTTTTTCTTGCTCCGGGTAACTCGTGAAAGTGGTTTTTACCGAAAAACGTGCCGGCCGGAGAATTTATTCGAATCGGATTTTTGTCTTTCTTATATTCCCGATATTGGCCCATAAATTCGCGGCTCGATCTGATATCGAATTCGGTATACTTTCGCTTGTTCGATGAAACGATTTTACACAACATTTCGCGCTTCGCCGCAATAAAGTAGCTCCTCGATCTCGTAAAGGTTATCCCACGTTGTTTCGATTACGCTTAATGTCTCGGAATCGGCGATTTAATAGCGCCAAGAAAGAAGGTAAAAAGTATTTAATGCCTCGAAATTAATATTCCTTCTTTTTTTCTCCCCTCCGAGCCTATCTTAATACGAGATCTGCGTTAGTACGCTCGAAATTACGTAAAGAACCGCAGGGAAGATTAAGCGGATAACTTCATGCAGGAATTCATAAACGTTACCGAACCGCGCGTTTTATTTTTGCAACGAGCAAAACGTATTACGGATTAACCATTTTCGTCTTGCCATTTTTTTCCTCCTGTCAATCTTTATTTACTCGATATATCCTCCGCCTGAATTTTGCATACGTTCAATCCAGTACGTCGCATTATTTAGATTACAGCCACGGTTTCGAGGAATTTCGGTTTCTCCGTTATACGATTTACAGACTTACCGGAACGAAAACGAATTTCGTACGTCCAAAAAGACGTTCGGGACTTTAAACGACGAAACCTCGGAAATGAAATATACGTAGACGTATTTATTTACGTATACTTACACGCCAAGCACAATCACAGACACATGCATCGTGCTATACTTACATCGACGGCGGGCTGTTGAAGGGACACGGTGAAACACGCAGGCAGAATACAGTAGGCAGCGGCGAACTATAAAAATTCCACGAGAAACGCGTCATAGACGCGGTATAATACAAGGCAGACTTGAAATCGCGTGTTTACGTTATGGCAGCTCGTTCTCGACTGGTCGACCGCGAGTCATTTGCGCGTATCGTCGGTCGAGTACCGAACGGCGTCGCGTATCTGCTCCACGATAACAAACCTAATCGCGAGACAACGAATAGGCACGAAGGGTTACTCGAGAGCCGGATAAAACGAGGTCGAATCGACAGCGAAGGGGAGATGTAGCATAGACGCGGAGCGTCTCGGAGCACGCAGGCGCGTGTTTTCGAACGGAACGCGCTGCTGTCTGTCCGATATATTTGTCTGGCCGAATTTTCCTCGACGTTCACCGCGACCATTACCACGGTTACACGGCCATTCGACTCGGCCCGATAAAATCGAAGAGCCCGCGACAACGGCGTCTGCGAAACTTTCAAGGAAGCCCATTTCGACTTAGCAATTTCGCCGGGGCTATTTCCACTTTTCCAATTTCTTTCAACCCCCGTCGCGCCGCGCGGCCGCGGCGTTTCCTCGCGCGGTCGTGACTTTTTCCGCGCGGCCCTCGCAGTCTTAAAGTCCCGGGCACGCTCGAACCCGCCGCGGCTATCGATTTCGCGTGTTTCCCTTTCCGAAATTGCCTTGTTTTTTTCTCTCTCTCCCTTTCTCTCTCTTTCTCCCTGCTTCGCCAAGTGTGTTTTGGGCCGCGCGGGGAACAGAATCGATACGATATCGCGATACCTTCGACCACCGTGCGCGCTGGGTGGTCCCTGCGAGTGACCGTGCGCTCTCTCTGCGAATCGCCTTAATTCGCGCCTCCTTCGCCACACGCGGTGCACCGTCTCCTCCCTCTGTCTTCCGCTGCGAATACCCCTGGGTTAACGACTAGCCACCTTCCTTCATCGCCCTCCAATCGTTACAGATTCCTACCGATAACGAGACTCTATGCAGACACGCGAGTGCTTCTATCTCTTCGAGGTTCCGTCGTCCACCAACTCTCCCACCTTTTGCTTACGTTTCCGTGCAGACGGAACTGTATTTCAACCTCGAGAAGATGGTAATAGACATTAATTGCAACGTGGGATTACGTACGTCTCACTTTGTAATTAAGAATTCGTTCGAGAATTTTTGGCTTTGAATAATCGAACGAGCGTTCCCTTGCATATTTTTATATTACGAAATTCCGGATAGCTTGGGTTTTGGTTTCCTTCGAAATCGCGTGCCTCGAAGAGTTAACCGACTAATCGTCCAATGTCCCGAGTATCGGCAACCCGCCTTCGAATATGGAGAGCTCGTACTTCCACGAAGTATTTCAAATCGTATTGCACGCTACGGATGGTGAAACGTTTCGGCTGCGATTTTCTCTTTTTCCTCTGTGTTGCCGGAATGCGCTGCTAAACTCAAATTGACGCGAGGGAAAAAACCTGGCACCGTTTTGGCTCTGTATTTGTCTCTAACGAATGCCAAACGCTTAAAGAGATCTACACATAATCCCCCAGAAAGTGGACGAAAGAACTCGTTCGATTACCCAAATTCCCCGATAGCGTACAGAGAGTGTACAGACACTCGAAATCGCCTCGCTCGAATGCGTTCGCTCCACCAGTTCTCGTTCAACTTTTCTTACTTGTTAGTACGATTTTATTCGCAGTAATTTCGGCTTCAATGTTCTCCGTATTGTTAATCGATACCTTTACACGAGTGTTCCGAAAGAAATACCGTCACAAAAGTTATATTGGGATGGCCTATTTCGAAGATATTTCGTGTATTTTCGATAAATCGAAGGTGGTCGTGCGATGTATTTATAATAAAAGTATTATCGCGGAGTTTTCACCGTGTACACGTGGCCTTACGAAGGCCCCGGTCAACCTTGGAAAATCTTGGAAAACCTTGGACGATGCGTTAGGCTACGTTGGAAAGGGAATACGTTTGCGAAAGTGTGTGTGTGTGTGTGTATGTGTTGTGTGAGTGCGCGCGCGTGGTAAAAAAAGGAAATAAAAGAAGGAACACTGTGTCGCAGTCGGTCTTAGTTGAGAGTTGAGTTGATAGTTCGTAGTTGAGAGTAAAGTCGAGTGAATTGAAGGCAGTCGAGAAGAATTATCTGTAAAGAGTTGCAGAAGTACAGCGAGAGATAATTCGTATCTCCACCGTCGCTCGCACATTCTTATAATTAAATAAATCACCACCTGCCTCAATCCCACAATTTATACTACATAATTGTGTACAGATTCTGTAAACGATTGGAATTCTCTTCTTTTTATAAAGGATTGAAAAGTATTTACGGACATATTCCA
This sequence comes from Lasioglossum baleicum, assembly GCF_051020765.1. NCBI lineage: Eukaryota > Metazoa > Arthropoda > Insecta > Hymenoptera > Halictidae > Lasioglossum > Lasioglossum baleicum. Next base: position 18,567 of record NW_027471214.1, read on the forward strand.
AGCTCGGAAGATTTTCTTTTCCCTTCACCCGATTTCAAATTCAATTTCTATTAATAACCATAGGTTTTCCTTTCGGCGGAGATATACCGATGCCGAAATTATTCGAGAAACAGCGGAAATCACGAGGTACGGACGTGTAATAAAAATTCATATTATTAAAATACAAGACCCGGCTATATTACGAGCGTGTTCGTGGTTCTTATACGTCCCCTATACCAGCCTCTACCCGAAGGTATACCCCGTGAACATTATTAAAAGGCAGCGAAAATAATATACACGCGTTCCACCCTCGTCGCGAATTCGCGATTCACCCCTGAACGACCAACACGCGACGATGTTGCAGTGTGACTGTTAAATCCTGTGTATTCGTGGTCATCGATAAGCGAGGAACCAGTGCTCGGATACATGTACAGCAAAACGTCGATTATCCGAATTTAATATTAGAACTATCGATCCTTAATGGGTACCTATACATAGGAGACATAGATAACGGTAATTTTAATGTCACCACGAAGACAAGTACAACGCGTTAATTGCGCTTTTTACCGTTAATTCCTTTCTAAAAGCAGACATACGTCTCCAATAATCGCGGAAAGGAAAATTTCAAGACCAGTTTTTTACCGGATTAGTAGGTCTAGTATCATAAATGGCAAATTTTTCCGACTATAAACGTTTCGAGTAAAACGAATAAGAAACACCAGAGGACAAAAAATGAAAATAAATTACATACGGTATCTAGCTTTTTCTCGCGTTCCACCCATTCTGAGACAATACGCATACTCGGCGTTTGATCGAAATTCGCATAATCGGCGTCCCATTATTGTACGCGTGCACGTATCGGATAACCTGTAACGAGTTACACGGGTAAGAAAAACGCATCAAGCACGGTTGATTAGAATAAAGGAAAGACGCGTGGCGTAGCTATGACAGAAAGAAAGGTACGTAGAAAAGGAAAAAATGCACTGTCCCAATTTTTTGGCCGATAGCAGACCAGCTGCACCGATATCCGGTGCTTATCCATAACAAAACCCCGACACGGTTAAAAATAAAAAGGAAGGGAAAGAGAATTAACGACACCGGCCGATCCTTCAATCCCGCGCCATTTCGCAGCAGCTTGCGAGAGCCCACCGAACGAGGGGTGGCGGCCGGGGGTAGGGGAGAAAAAGAAAAATACAGGGGAAAAAAAAGGAAAAAATAGGAGAAGATTCACGAAGCCCGAAAGAAGGAGGAAGGAAACGAGGAGAGGAACGACGAGAGAGTAACGCTTTAAATCGGTCGACGGGGTCGAGAGGACGCGGAGCGAAGCGAGGCCGAGCTCGCCTCGTAATCCAGACAGATGGGACTCGTTAATGGGACGCGCGAGTAATTTGCAAGAAATCTAATAACACCGTGGATGTCTCTCTCCCTCTCTCTGCCCCTCTCCCGTCCCCTTTCTCGGCCCATAATTCGTGGCCTGACTTTTCCCCCTTGCTGGCCGTCGTTGGCCTCCTCTCTAATGACAATACACAGGGAGGGCACCCCGCTCGTGAAAATTAAAATTCGCCCCGAAGCGCCGGCGAATCGCGCCGTTTGCGCGCGCGTCCACCGCCTGGACACCGCGCGTTAACTCGTCGACGAGAGAAGAAAAAAGAAAAAAAGAATACGGCCAGTCGCCTGTGTGCGTGTGTCTGTGCACACGCGTGCGTTCGAGAGCGCGCGCGACCCGACCGCGTCGCGTGTTCGGTCTTTCGAGTCGCGAGCTTTTCCGACCAGTTTCGGTGACAAAAATTCTCGAGAGCGAAATTCCGACGACGCGCGAGGGGGTAGAAAATCGGGTTGCAACGATGCAGGGTGGTATTAATATTCCGAGGATTCGGGGTTACGGAGGCACGTAGGGAGAGATTCGTAAGGACGTTCCGAAATCTCGTAGTTTCGACGGATTGACGGCTGCTGGAAGCTTCTTCCAGGTGTTTCGCGCGTTGCTTTCGCAGGAAGGTTGGACAGTTGCGTTTCGGAAGATTAAATTTTCACGGATTGATCGGGCCGAGTGGAAATGGAGGGATTCGATGGAAGGAATCGCGCGAGGGTAATTGGGAGAGTTAAGATTCGCCGTCTTTAACGAGCTTAATTAAAGGCTTCGATGAACTTGCGATCTCGATTGCGGTAACCTGGCCATTTGCGAGGTCTCCGAGTATCTCTGTCGCGATCATCGACCGTATCCTGTCTACGCCAAACGAATTCTTTTCAATTTTCACCACCTCGCGAGAATGATACCCCGCAAAACTCTGCGTCGCGTTTTCTACGTTGTCGCGAATTTACCGTGCCAAAGAGAAAGAAAATCCGCTTATTCCTCTACCAGTGTCAATTTCCGAAACTCGTTGTTTCGAATTACAGGCCAGAAAATTTGCTCGAACGAGCTACTCGGTTCAGCTCGTATCGAAAGTCCGCGCGAGTTGATCGATTTCGGCAATACTCCGCGCGTTATCGCGACTCGAGTCCATCGCTATCCACGATCCGCCTGGTTGTGTGGGTGCACACGCGATGCAACAGCGTGGTATAGCGTGGTATAGAGAGAAAAGGCGGGGGGAGAGTCGGGGGTGGAAGGAGCAGGACTCGTTAAGCAGTTTTGCGGTTCGTCCCGGCCCTTTTTTTCAAGGCGCGCCTTTAATGTAAACATATTCCGCGAAGAGATCGGCATCTTCCTCTGTTTCGCCTGCTTTCTCTGTTTCCTGTCCCGTTCCTCGGCCTGTGCCGCTGCTTTCCGCCGCTAGACTCTGTTCCTGCCTTCCGTCCTCCTTCCACGCCCGCGTTTTCCGCCCGCTCGCCTCATTCGCCTAAGCGCGTTTTTGTTTCGCGCGTCTTCGTTCTTTTGCGAATCAGCCTGGCTCTCCGGCCTCGGTAGGGTCCACCCACGAAGATCGATCTGCGAATCGGCCGGACGGTGATCTTTGAACGATGCAAGCCGGATGAAACACCGATTCCCCTTTATAAATTGATTCCTGCTCTGTCGGCGTGGTACATCGGTTCCGATGAAATTGCTCGTGGCGCTCGTTCGACAACGCTTTCGTCGCTGGTCTTCGATTTATTTATCGATCCTCCGGTAGGACCTTGCACGGCAGAAGGAGCAACTCTGCGGAGGGACGCGTAGCGTGTCCGAGGAGTCTCTATTCGATGGTAATCGATGAACGGAACCAGGCATAATTCCTTGCAAATTAACAACAGCGTCTTTGCCTTGGACAGGGACCGACGGTCGGCCGATTCCCTCGGTTTCTCAAGAATTTTAACGAATTTCCAGCCCGTCCTCTCCCGTGGAAATTTATTAAATCCTCGCGCGGTGTCGTTAACGGCCGTGTCGTTCCGTACAAAGTATTCTTACCACGCGAAAATGCTACGCGATTTCGTAGAAATCTCGATTTCTCCAAATATTATTCCGCCAATCTCTCTCGCTCTCTCTCTCTCTCTCTCTCTCTCTCTCTCTCACTCTCTCTCTCTCTGTCGCGTTCGATTTCGATGCTGTTCCAATACAAATTGCCTCGACGAAATCGCGCGTGTACTTGGGCGATCGAGCGGAATCCTCGTCGCAACGCGAACGCTGTCCGCTTGAACGGAGAGGTCTGCATCGTCGGAACCATCGTCTCGCATTATCATCGCGCGCGGCGTCCTTGGTCGAAGGAAACGATCGGATCGGTCGTAACACGATCCAAGCGGAATCCGTAAGTCGCGCTGTCCTCGCGCTCGGTTAACGCGACGAATCGCTAATGAGCCGCGGTTTCAATTTTAATCGACGTCACCGGGATTTGTCCGGCGGATGGAGCGGACCGGGTCTGGGCTGCTTCGCGTTTCCGCACGAAAAAGAAGTCGGCCACGACGCGGCCGAGTAACTCGATCTGCACCAACACCTACGAAATCGAATTATACCGGCTGACACGCCATGAATTTTAATCGGCTCTTAATCTACATCGGCTCCGTCCCGGACCGTTACGTTTCTCGATCGCCGCGTGTTCCTTTCGCTTTTCGCAATACATTGTTTTACCACGAAACGAACGCCGCGGTATCCGGAGCGGAGAGAGAGAGAGAGAGAGAACGCCCGAGGATGTTTCGAGATCGTTTCTCGGAGATGGTGGAAAATATTCCAGGCATTGCGTAATCGCGATTACGCGGAGAAGAAACGGGTGGTTGCGTTTCGGTACGAATAGCTGCACTCGCGTTCGACCTGTGCTAGTTTCTCTCGGTAGCCTCCTGATATAACGTAGTCTATTTTCATCGAAATGATACCCAGACATAATTCGCCCCGCATTATCTCCCGGAATGTTAAGCAATCGTACCGGGACACAGTGCGGAAGAGAACCCGATGAAAGTCCGAAAAATATCGCCGAGAAAGAGCCGATGAGACGATACGTACTTACTACACCCTGCCGAAATTCCACCGGAGAAACAATATTACATTTGAAAGATTAAACACGCTTCCGAGTGATTTTCGCGTTCATCGAAGGAATTCCCGGACTGATGCACGATTATTCAAATTCCCGGCCGTTGAAATAGAAATCTAGCGGGGCCGAAGATCGGCGAGCGAGCAAATAAACTGGTCCACGCGATAATCGCGTTCACGAAGCCGAGCGCGCGGTAATTAAAAGCTGAACGCCGTTCTGATATCGTCGGCTACCGAACAACGAAATTCCCTCCGGGACCCATTAACATAGCTCGCGGCGCTCCCGTTAATCACCAATTTTATCGCCATTAACGTTCCTCCGCCGATTAACTCGAGGCCGGAACGCGAACGCGCGCGAAACATCGTTACGAATTAATGGCCGTTTTGGTCGGAACGGTACCGGTGGGTCCGACGCGGAACACGCGGTGCGAAACGGAAGAGGCAGGCGAGAGGAATTCTTTGAAAATCGGAGGCCGGTCAGTCAGTCAGTCGCGACAGATCCCCGCGGCATGTGTAAGCTGACACTGGCTCATAGTCCACGGAACTAATCTATCCCAGGCGTTTGGCCAGCAGCCAGGAACAGGAGGCACGATATTCGGAATAGCCTGCTAAACAACGCTTTTAATGCGGCCCCGGGACCCCCAGCCCCGCGTCACCGCCACCTTGGTCCGCCGAAATCGGACCACCTGCTGATCGGGAATTACCCGAAACCGATTGTACCGTTTGATACGACGCCCGCCGCGACGCGATTCCGACCGATTTCGGCCTCTCGCGCTGATGGATCGCGGGAAACTGCCTGTTCGCTCGATTAAGCCGACGCCGGATGAGTTTATATCTCGAGACGCCACCGTGACCAGTGTGTCCCAGTCGCGGTTATTAAGGCAAGTGGTAATAAACTCTTCGGTGTACGCCTTCCCCTTTTCTTTTATTCTCCGTTTCGCCAGTGTAAATTTGCCACAATTTCGGCACCGTGCACACGCGTACGTGGATTGCGAGACAAAATCGTCGAGATTCGCGGAGAATAGATGTGAAACGATGACCACGGTAATTTCTTTCCGACATTTTTCAACCATCGTATCGCGCTATGGCGAACTTTCTCCCTTGAAGCGAGATTTATTTATAGCCGCAGGATTCTCTTACGCCGAGATGTTCCGCTTCGAAGTTACGGCTTTGTCACGCGCCGTGTCGTGGCCGGAGAGGGAGCAACGAAAACGCGTGGAATATTCGAGCTACGGGGGTGTGTATCTGGGATCGGTAAAGGTCAGTGTCTAAAATAAGGAAACCGTGAAACCGTTGGTATATCGACCACGCTCGCGTGCATGGCAGCTCGTGAAAGTTTCGGCGACGATGCGATTGCCGAAAATGTTCGAGGTATACGCGCGAATTTATCTGGCTTATCGAGCCGCGCCGATTTATGGCAGTAGCTCGCGGAGTCCGGTAATTTTAATTGCCCGCTGGGAAAGAAGAGGGAAATTGGACCGCGCGCGATGTGAGCCAGCACCGGTCCGGTTAAAATGCGAAATTGTGCGAAAGGAGCGTAAACGTTGACGGTTGTAATTAATTTCGCGATACCGCGTTGTTGCCGCAAATTTGGCGAGGCGCGATTTTTTTAATGGCGAAATTTGCGAAACGTTGCCCGTCCGCAGAAGGAAAGGATGATTGCTCATTTTTCCATCGCGCTGTATTAAAGCGTGCAAGAATCCAATCCACGATCATATCCCGGGGTTTTTTTTTATTTCCCCGGACTGGTTCCTTCGCGTGTAGCGCGATTATTATTCGTCGTGTAGCTATCGGGCCGGGGCGTGTAGCAAGAGCGGAGAATAAAATTTCGGTTTAACGAGCAACCGCGCGCGGGAAAACGGCGGAGAAAGGCGGGGCAGCCGGGATATTCGTATATTCTAATCAGCCGTGGAATTTTTAAGCGGCGTCCATCCAACGACCGCGAACCAATCAATCTCGTTATCGCGGCGGCCTATTAACGCTCGTGCTTAAACTCGGCGACAGTAGAGATCCTCCCTCGTTCGATAAACTAGCGTTAAATAATTTCTCTCCGTTGATATCATGGATCTCGTTAATGATCGTGGCAATCTCGGCACAAAAGCAACGATCCTCGGAGAAACGGAGAGGCCGGGCAGGATTCTCCGCGGACCGGTTAGCCCCACGTTTCGCAACATAGTAGGACAATTTAATCGAACCGCATGCAATTACCCGTAGGTTTCTCTCCCCGTCGGCCAAGCCCGGCGTCTCTCGAATTTCCAAACGACGCCTGCTATGCCGCTGCAGCACGCCACTCGATGATCCGCAACGTATGATCTACCCGGGATCCCTGGGAGAAAGCAGCCAGGAGAACGATCTCGTGGGCCGATCGCGGGGTACCAACGGTCCATTAGCGTTTCGTTGCAACAATGCTGCCTGTCGGAAAGCTCGCCAGCGATCCCTGGCCAAGCTCCGCGGCCGCGTTCACCGTCTCAAGATCACGGTTCAAGGTCGCGGCTCGAGTTCAACCTCGCTGTTCCTTCTCGCTGCTGAGAGAGAAAAAGAAGACTGAGCGCGAGGAAGACGGAGCCGGGGTCCGAGCGAGAGAGAAAAGGCAAGGAAGAGAAAAGGAAGAGCGGTAAAAGAAAGAGGAGAAACGACGGCGGATGATCGATGGTGAGAATCGGTTGGACCAGTCACTGTGGCTTCGTACAGGAGAAGAACATCAGCTCGCGGAGGAGGTGCCAGGACTCTACATTCGGGCCCTCACGCTCGAGGACCCCAGGAGCGCGAGGGGAACCCTCGAGTTCAAGGTCACAGTCCCCGGCACGCCATATCTGTCATCCTACCACCGGTTACGTGCCCTCCTCCAGGAGATCCTCGAGGTATTTTCTCTTATAGCAACGCCAGACCAGCACGTGCACTGTCCACTGATCCGCGGCCAACTTCGGAATTCCCTCGGTGCAGCCAGAGATCCGACGATCGATGCGAGTCACACGGGACCGTAGTAGTCGCTCGGTTATGCTCGCTTCTCCTCTCTCTCTCCCTCTCTCTCCTCTCTCTCTCTCTTTCTCTCTCTCTCTGACAAGTTTCGCGGGTTTTACGACCCGGTGTTCGGGCTCGCTTTTTTAACGCTCCACTTTGGCCGAACGCTCGCTTCTTCCTCGCCGATTCGCAGAATTCCCAGTAGACCGCGAGATTCCGATTCCGTTAACTCGTTTATTCCCATTATTTTCTCCACGGAAATTTCCTATCTCCCCTGTACCTCGAGTCGACTCGGGCTCTCGAAAAGTTTAAAAACCAACGTTCCAATCGTAGTAGGTAGGTTCGGTGTCGAGAATCGAAACGTTTCTTCGAGTAGCTCCGAATACGAGACCTATTTCTCCCGAAAGAAAGAAAGAAAAACGGGAAAAGAAGCGATTTGGTTCGCAAAATAGTCTGCCTTTTTCCCCGTACCGCAACAACGTCGTCGCAATTTTCAAGGCAAATTCAGTTCCAAATAACTCGATCCGCGATCCGAGCCAATCTTCGCGGCTGAAGCACGCGGTGCCCCTGATTCCCGCTAACTCATCTTCCCGGCAGGAAGAAACAACAAACCACGATCCCGGGGTCTGCCTATAATAGCGGGACAGCGATTTTGGGGAGACGGATGAATCCCCAGAGACGAGGATTTCCTAGGCGATTAACCGAAAGTTCGACCTAGTGAACGCTCGGCTGTACCGGGGAGCGGCGCGGCCCGTTAACGTGACGTAGGAACCCGTAATTAAACGCACTAAATTTAACTGTCGGGACAGAAGGAACGATCGGTGCCGCGCGACTTAATAAAGCCTCGAAGGCGATCGTGCCCTCGCAGCCGGCATTATAACGTTATTAAACCAGCTATCGCATCGAAAGCATAGCCGTCTATCCGAACGTCATTATCGTCCACGCTCTCCTCTTCGTCCTCGTCTATCCGTCGTTCCCTACAACGCGGTCTCATTGTTCCAAACGCTTGCACCCGGGGAATTCGTCTTTTCATTTTATCTTTCCCCTTTTTCCCTTCCTTCCCCCCCCCCCTCCTTCGTTCCCTTCCTCCTCGTGTTCGTTCCAACGGGACGTTTCGGTGAACACGAGCGCCGGTATTATATTTCGAGGCTGACCCCGGGACAGCTCGAGATCCGGGCAAGGTTACCGAGTTTATTGCGAGTTTAGAACGTGCTCTCGTTTCTCGTGAATCCACCACCAGCGGATTACCCGGCTCTCGGAAGGAATTCTTTCTTCTTCGTCGCTTTCCACCGCTTTCGCACGCGCCTTTCTATCCCACGTTCTGCCATGCGTACGCGCTGCCTGTTTAGCCGAGGGACGTTCTTCCCTCCCGTTCCTTCGTCCTCCAATTTTTCCGGCTGATCGAATTATACACCGCGTCTTCGAGCTTCGGCGTTCCTCGTTCGAACCGACCGGTTAAACATCCAGGCCTGGCATTATTTTATTTCGGTACTTTGCAGGAAAGTATTGAAATATCCGAGTCTTTGTCCTACGTTTACACCTTCGTTCCTCTTAATTTCGCCTCGATGGAGGAAGAAGGAAACGAAACGATACGAATGTTTATTTTTCATAAAACATCAATTGTTCGGCATCTCGTCGGTGACTCGTAGCTCTCGATAGAAATCGGACATGTAACGTGACAAAGGTGGGACACCATTCTCGCCAAAACGCCAATCGTTTGTTTGCGTTTTCTTTCCAACGAGTAAAAACTTTGGTAGCTTCGGATATTTTTTAATCGCGTCTTTCGTTTCGGTTTGATAACTCGAATAACGAATCGTTATACACGCGAGTATTTCGAGGCGTGATACAATAGAAGTGGCATTTGACCTTTCTGAATGGTCGTTCAGTTAGACGAACCCGAAAGAGAAGAATATCGTTTCGTTTAGACTGCTTCTTCTCGAAACTGCGAGAAATCATCGCAAAGGCAGATCGTTACGAAGAGAATTGAAAAGCGTCGGTAACTTC
>NW_027471215.1:0-27930 GCF_051020765.1 Lasioglossum baleicum
ATATATAATATGAAAATATGCTCTTCAGATATTTCTGATACTTTCGGCTATTTTTGTGGTGAGCTAATTTTATTGCACATATAATATGAAAATTTGCTCCACTGATATTTTCGACCAGTATTGTGGTGAGCTAAGTTTATTGAATATATAATATGAAAATTTGCACTACTCATTTTTTCGACTAGTATTGTTGTTAGCTAATTTTATTCCATATAGAATATGAATATTTGCGCTAATGGTATTTTCGACTAGTATTTTTGTGTGCTAATTTTATTGCATATATGAAATGAAAATTTGCCCTATTGATATTTTCGACCAGTATTGTGGAGAAGTAATTCTATTGCATATAAATTATGAAAATTTGCCCGACTGATATTACCGACTTGTATTGTGATGAGCTAATTTTATTGCATATATAATATGAAAATTTGCTCTACTGATATTTTCGACCAGTATTGTGGAGAGCTAATTCTATTGCATATATAATATGAAAATTTGCTCCAATGATATTTTGGACCAGTACTGTGGAGAGCCAATTTTATTGCATATATAATATGAAAATATGCCCTTCAGATATTTCTGATACTTTCGGCTATTTTTGTGGTGAGCTAATTTTATTGCACATATAATATGAAAATTTGTCCACGTATATATTTTCGACTAGTATTGTGTAGATCCGATTTTATTGCATATATAATATGAAAATTTGCTCCAACGATATTTTCGGCTAGCCTTGTGGTGAGCTAATTTTATTGCATATATAATATGATAATTTGCTCCACTGATATTTCTGATATTTTCGAATAGTCATGTGGTGAGCTAATTTTATTGCATAATTAATTTGAAAATTCGCGCTACTGATATTTTCGACCAGTATTGTGGAGATCTAGTTTTATTGCGCATATAATATGAAAATTTGCATTACTTGCACTTCTGATATTTTCGACTAGTCTTGTGGTGAGCTAATTTTAATGCACATATAATATGAAAATTTGCTCTACTGATATTTTGGACTAGAATTGTGGTGAGCTGATGTTATTGCATATATAATATGAAAATTTGCTCCACTGATATATTCGTCTAGTATTGTTTTGTGCTAATTTTATTGCATATATAATATGAAAATTTGCTTTACAGATATTTTCGACCATTATTGTGGATTGTTAATCTTATTTCATGTATAATATGAAAATTTGTACTACTTACATTTCTGATATTCTCGGCTGGTATTGTGGTGAGCTAATTTTATTACGCATATAACATGAAAATTTGTCCTACTGATATTTTCGACCAGTATTGTGGAGAGCTAATTTCATTGCATATATTATATGAAAATTTGCACTACTGATATTATCGGCCAGTACTGAGGAGCGCTAATTATATTGCATATATAATATGAAAATTTGCCCTACTGATATTTCTGATATTTTCGACTTGTCTTGTCTTGAGCTATTTTTATTGCATTTATAATATGAAAATTTGCCCGACGATATTTTCGACTAATATCGTGGTAAACTAATTTTTTTGCTTATATAACATGAAAATCTGTTCTACTGTTATGTACGCTTAGAAGTGTGGTGAGCTAATTTTATTGCATACATAATATGAATATACGCTCTACTGATCTTTCTGATATTTTCGACTAGTATGTTGTTTTGCTAATTTTATTGCACATATAATATGTAAATTTGGTCTACTAATATTACCGACTTGTATTGAGATGTGCTTATTTTATTGCATATATAATATGAAAATTTGGTCTAATGATGTTTTCGTCTAGCATTGTGGTGATCTAATTTTATTGCACGTATAATATGAAAATCTGCTTTATTGATATTTTAGGCTAGAATTGTGGTGAGCTAATTTTATTGCATATATAATATGAAAATTTGCTCTACTGATATTTCTGATGTTTTCGGCTAGTGTTGTGGTGAGCTAATTTTATTGCACATATGACATGAAAATTTGCTCTACTGATATTTTCGACCAGTACTGTGGAGAGCTAATTTTATTGCATATATAATTTGAAAATTTGCTCTACTCATATTTTCGACTAGCATTGTGGTGAAATAATTTTATTCCATATGTAATATGAAAATTTGTTCTACTGATGTTTCTGATATTTTCGGCTAGTATTGTTGTGAGCTAATTTTTTTGCACTTATAACATGAAAATTTGTTCTACTGATATTTTCGACCAGTATTGTGGAGAGCTCATTTTATTGCATATATAATACGATAATTTGCTACACTGATATTTGTGATATTTTCGGCTAGTCTTGTGGTGAGATAATTTTATTGCATAATTAATTTGAAAATTCGCGCTACTGATATTTTCGACCAGTATTGTGGAGATCTAGTTTTATTGCGCATATAATATGAAAATTTGCATTACTTATACTTCTGATATTTTCGACTAGTCTTGTGGTGAGCTAATTCTATTGCATATTTAATATGAAAATTTGCTCCATTGATATTTTCGACTAGTTTTGTTGCGTGGTAATTCCATTACATATATAATATTAAAATTAGCTCTACTGATATATTCGAGTAGCAATTTCGTGAGATAATGTTATTGCATGTACAATATGAAATTTTGCTCACCTCATACTTTCGACTAGTATTGTAGTTAGTTAATTTAATTGCACATACAATATGAAAATTTGCTCTACTGATATTTTCCACTAGTATTGTGATGAGCTAATTTTATTGCATACAGAATACGAAAATTTGCACTACTGATATTTTGGACTAGAATTGTGGTGAGCGAATTTTATTGCATATATAATACGAAAATTTGCTCTACTCATTTTTTCGACTTGTATTGTAGTCAGCTAATTTCATTCCATATACAATACGAAATTTGCTCTACTGATACTTTCCACTATTTTTGTGGTGAGCTAATCTTATTGCACACAAATATGAAAATTTGCTCCACTGATATTTTCGACCAATATTGTGGAGAGCTAAGTTTATTGAATATATAATATGAAAATTTGCTCTTCTGATATTTTCGACCGGTATTGTGGTGAGCTAATTTTACTGCATGTGTTATATGAAAATTTGCTCTACTGATAATTCTGATATTTTCAGCTAGTCTTGTGGTGTGTTAATTTTATTGCACATATAATATGAAAATTTGTTCTACTGATATGTTCGACCATTATTGTGGACAGCTAATCTTATGGCATCTATAATATGAAAATTTGCAATACTTACATTTCTGATATTTTCGGCAAGAATTTTGGTGAGCTAATTTTATTGTACACATAATATGAAAATTTGCCCTACTGATATTTTCGACCAGTATTGTGGAGAACTAATTCCATTGCATATAAATTATGAAAATTTGCCCTACTGATATTACCGACATAATATTGTGATGAGCTATTTTTATTCCATATATAATACGAAAATTTGCTGTACTCATTTTTTCGACTTGTATTGTGGATTGCTATTTTTATTGCATATATAATATGAAAATTTGCTCTACTGATATTTCCGACCAGTACAGTGGAGAGCTAATTTTATTGCATATATAATATGGAAATTGGCTCATCTGATATTTTCGTCTAGTACTGATGAGAGCTAATTTTATTGCATATACCATATGAAAATTTGCTTTACAGATATTTTCGACCATTATTGTTTATAGTTAATCTTATTTCATGTATAATATGAAAATTTGCACTACTTACATTTCTGATATTCTCGGCTGGTATTGTGGTGAGCTAATTTTATTGCGCATATAATATGAAAATTTGTCCTACTGATATTTTCGACTAGTATTGTGATGAGCTAATTTTATTGCATATATAATATGATAATTTGCTCTACTGATATTTCTGATATTTTCGAATAGTCATGTGGTGAGCTAATTTTATTGCATAATTAATTTGAAAATTCGCGCTACTGATATTTTCGACCAGTATTGTGGAGATCTAGTTTTATTGCGCATATAATATGAAAATTTGCATTACTTATACTTCTGATATTTTCGACTAGTCTTGTGGTGAGCTAATTTTATTGCACATATAGTATGAAAATTTGCTCTTCTGATATTTTCGACCAGTACTCTGGAGAGCTAATTTTATTGCATATATAATATGGAAATTTGCTCATCTGATATTTTCGTCTAGTATTGTTTTGAGCTAATTTTATTGCATATATAATATGAAAATTTGCTTTACAGATATTTTCGACCATTATTGTGGATTGTTAATCTTATTTCATGTATAATATGAAAATTTGCACAACTTACATTTCTGATATTCTCGGCTGGTATTGTGGTGAGCTAATTTTATTGCGCATATAATATGAAAATTTGTCCTACTGATATTTTCGACCAGTATTGTGGAGAGCTAATTTCATTGCATATATTATATGAAAATTTGCACTACTGATATTATCGGCCAGTACTGTGGAGAGCTAATTATATTGCATATACAATATGAATATACGCTCTACTGATCTTTCTGATATTTTCGACTAGTATGTTGTTTTGCTAATTTTATTGCACATATAATATGTAAATTTGGTCTACTAATATTACCGACTTGTATTGAGATGTGCTTATTTTATTGCATATATAATATGAAAATTTGGTCTACTGATGTTTTCGTCTAGCATTGTGGTGATCTAATTCTATTGCACGTATAATATGAAAATCTGCTTTATTGATATTTTAGACTAGAATTGTGGTGAGCTAATTTTATTGCATATATAATATGAAAATTTGCTCTCCTGATATTTCTGATATTTTCGGCTAGTGTTGTGGTGAGCTAATTTTATTGCACATATGACATGAAAATTTGCTCTACTGATATTTTGGACCAGTACTGTGGAGAGCTAATTTTATTGCATATATAATTTGAAAATTTGCTGTACTCATATTTTCGACTAGCATTGTGGTGAAATAATTTTATTCCATATGTAATATGAAAATTTGTTCTACTGATGTTTCTGATATTTTCGGCTAGTCTTGTTGTGAGCTAATTTTATTGCACTTATAACATGAAAATTTGTTCTACTGATATTTTCGACCAGTATTGTGGAGAGCTCAATTTATTGCATATATAATACGATAATTTGCTATACTGATATTTGTGATATTTTCGGCTAGTCTTGTGGCGGAGATAATTTTATTGCATAATTAATTTGAAAATTAGCGCTACTGATATTTTCGAGCAGTATTGTGGAGATCTAGTTTTATTGCGCATATAATATGAAAATTTGCATTACTTATACTTCTGATATTTTCGACTAGTCTTGTGGTGAGCTAATTTTATTGCGCACATAATATGAAAATTTGCTCTACTCATTTTTTCGACTAGTATTGTTGTTTGCTAATTTTATTCCATATAGAATATGAAAATTTGCACTAATGGTATTTTCGACTAGTATTTTTGTGTGCTAATTTAATTGCATTTATAATATGATAATTTGATTTACTGATATTTTCGACCAGTAGTGAGGAGATCTAATTTTAATGCATGAATAATATGAAAATTTCCTCTACTGATATTCCTGATATTTTCGGCTAGTCCTGTGGTGAGCTAATTCTATTGCATATTTAATATCAAAATTTGCTCCATTGATATTTTCGACTAGTTTTTCTGCGTGGTAATTCCATTACATATATAATATTTAAATTAGCTCTACTCATATATTCGAGTAGGAATTTCGTGAGATAATGTTATTGCATGTACAATATGAAATTTTGCTCACCTCATACTTTCGACTAGTATTGTAGTTAGTTAATTTAATTGCACATACAACATGAAAATTTGGTCTACTGACATTTTCCACTAGTATTGTGATGAGCTAATTTTATTGCATTCAGAATACGAAAATTTGCACTACTGATATTTTGGACCAGAATTGTGTTGAGCGAATTTTATTGCATATATAATATGAAAATTTGCTCTACTCATTTTTTCGACTTGTATTGTAGTCAGCTAATTTCATTCCATATACAATATGAAATTTGCTCTACTGATACTTTCCACTAGTATTGTGTTGAGCTAATTTTATTGCATACAGAATATGAAAATTTGCTTTTACCATAGTTTCGCGTAGTACTGTGGTTAGCTAATTTAATTTCATATACAATATGAATATTTCCTCTACTGATATTGTGGACTAGTATTGTGATTAGCTAATTTTATTGTATATATAATATGAAAATTTGCACTACTGATATTTTCGACTAGCATTGTGGTGAGCTAGCTTTATTGCGTATATAATATGAACATTTGCGCTACTGATATTTTCGTCTAGCATTGTGGAGAGCTATTTTTTTGCACATATAATCTGAAAATTTGCACTACTGATATTTTCGACTAGTCTTGTTGTGTGTTAATTCCATTACATATATTATATTAAAATTAGGTCTACTGATACTTTCGAGTTGCAATGTGGTGAGCTAATGTTATTGCATGAATAATATGCAAAATTTGCTGTACAGATATTTTCGACTAGTATTGTGATGAGCTAATTTTATTGCCTAAATATGATATGAAAATTTGCTATACTGACATTTCTGATATTTTCGGCTAGTCTTGTTGTGATCTAATACCATTGCACATATAATATGAAAATTTGCTACCCTGATATTTTCGTCTTGTGTTATGGATATCTAATTTTATTGCATATATAATTAGGAAATTTGCTCTACTCATATTATCGAATAGTATTGTTGTTAGCTCCTTTTATTCCATATATAATGGCAATATTAGCGCTGCTGATATTTTCGACCATTATTGTGGATAGTTATTCTTATTTCATGTATAATATGAAAATTTGCACTACTTACATTTCTGATATTTTCGGCTGGTATTGTGGTGAGCTAATTTTATTGTACATATAATATGAAAATATGCTGTACTGATATTTTCGCACAGTATTGTGGGGAGCTAATTTTATTGCACATATAATATGATAATTTGCTATACCGATATTTCTGATATTTTCGGCTACTCTTTTGGTGAGCTAATTCTATTGCACATATAATATGAAAATTTGATCTACTAATATTTTCGACCAGTATTGTGGAGTGCTAATCTTATTGCATATGTATTATGAAAATTTGCACTACTGATATTTCTGATATTTTCGACTAGTCTTGTGGTGAGCTATTTTTATTTCATTTATAATATGAAAATTTGCTCTACTGATATTTCTGATATTTTCGGCTAGTCTTGTGGTGAGCTAACTTTGTTGCATATATAATATGAAAATTTGCTCCAATGATATTTTGGACCAGTACTGTGGAGAGCCAATTTTATTGCATATATAATATGAAAATATGCTCTTCAGATATTTCTTATATTTTCGGCTATTTTTGTGGTGAGCTAATTTTATTGCACATATAATATGAAAATTTGCTCCACTGATATTTTCGACCAGTATTGTGGTGAGCTAATTTTATTGCATATATAATATGAAAATTTGCTCTTCTGATATTTCTGATATTTTCGGCTAGTCTGGTGGTGAGCTAATTTTATTGCACATATAATATGAAAATTTGATCTACTGATATTTCCGACCAGTATTGTGTAGTTATAATTTTATTCCGCACTTGTTATGAAAATTTCCTTTACTTATATTCCTGATATTTTCGGCTAGTCTTGTGGGGAGCTAATTTTATTGCTCATATAATATGAAAATTTGCTCTTCTGATATTTTCGACTAGTATTGTGGAGAGCCAATTTTATTTGCATAAATAATGTGAAAATTTGCTCTACTGATATTTGTGATACTTTTGGCTAGTCTTGTGGAGAGTCAATTTTATTTTATACTTAATATAAAAATTTGTCCACTTATATTTTCGACTAGTATTGTGAAGATCCGGTTTTATTGCATATATAATATGAAAATTTGCTCCAACTATATTTTCGGCTAGCCTCGTGGTGAGCTAATTTTATTCCATATATAATATGATAATTTGCTCTACTGATATTCCTGATATTTTCGGATAGTCATGTGGTGAGCTAATTTTATTGCATAATTAATTTGAAAATTCGCGCTACTGATATTTTCGACCAGTATTGTGGAGATCTAGTTTTATTGCGCATATAATATGAAAATTTGCATTACTTAAACTTCTGATATTTTCGACTAGTCTTGTGGTGAGCTAATTTTATTGCACATATAATATGAAAATTTGCTCTGCTGATATTTTGGACTAGAATTGTGGTGAGCTGATTTTATTGCATATATAATATGAAAATTTGCTCCACGGATATATTCGTCTAGTATTGTTTTGAGCTGATTTTATTGCATATAAAATATGAAAATTTGCTCTACTGATATTATGCACTAGAATTGTGGTGAGCGAATTTTATTGCATATATAATATGAAAATTTGCTCTACTCATATTTTCGACTAGTATTGCTGTTAGCTAATTTTATTCCATATAGAATATGAAAATTTGCTCCACTGATATTTTCGACCAGTATTGTGGATAGCTAATTTTATTGCATATATAATATGAAAATTTACTCTACTGACATTTTCGACCAGTATTGTGGATAGCTAATTTTATTCCATATAGAATATGAAAATTTGCTCCACTGATATTTTCGACCAGTATTGTGGATAGCTAATTTTATTGCATATATAATATGAAAATTTACTCTACTGACATTTTCGACCAGTATTGTGGAGAGTGAATCTTACTGCATATATATTATGAAAATTTGCTCTACTGATATTTCTTATATTTTCGGCTAGACCTGTGGTGAGATATTTTTATTGCATATATAATTTGAATATTTGCTCTTCTGATATTTGTGATATTTTCGGCTATTTTTGTGGTGAGCTAATTTTAGAGTACATATAATATGAAAATTTGCTCTTCTGATATTTTCGACCAGTACTGTGGAGATCCAATTTCATTGCATATATAATATGAAAATTTGCTCTACTGATATGTGTGATATTTTCGGCAAGCCTTGTGGTGAGCTAGTTTTATTGCATACTTAATATGAAAATTTGTCCACTTATATTTTCGACTAGTATTGTGTAGATCTGATTTTATTGCATATATGATATGAAAATTTGCTCCAACGATATTTTCTACTTGTCTTGTGGTGAGCTTATTTTATTGCATATCTAATATTAAAATTTGCTCTACTGATATTTCTGACATTTTCGGATAGTGATGTGGTGAGCTAATTTTATTGAATAATTAATTTGAAAATTCGCGGTACTGATATTTTCGACTAGTCTTGTGGTGAGCTAATTTTATTGCACATATAATATTAAAATTTGCTGTACTGATATTTTGGACTAGAATTGTGGTGAGCTAATTTTAATGCATATATAATAGGAAAATTTGCTCCACTGATATATTCGACTAGTATTGTTTTGAGCTGATTTTATTGCATATAAAATATGAAAATTTGCTCTATTGATATTTTGGACTAGAATTGTGGTGAGCGAATTTTATTGCATATATAATATGAAAATTTGCTCTACTCATTTTTTCGACTTGTATTGTTGTTAGCTAATTTTATTCCATATAGAATATGAAAATTTGCGCTACTGGTATTTTCGACTAGTATTATTGTGTGCTAATTTTATTGCAAATATAATATGAAAATTTGCTGTATTGATATTTTCAACATGTATTGTGGAGAGCTAATTATATTGCATATATAATATGAAAATTTTTTCTTCTGATATTTCTGATATCTTCTGCTATTCTAGTGGTGAGCTAATTTTGGTTCATATGTAATATGAAAATTTGCTCCAATGATATTTTCGACCAGTATTGTGGTGAGCTAAGTTTATTGAATATATAATATGAAAATTTGCACTACTCATTTTTTCGACTAGTATTGTTGTTAGCTAATTTTATTCCATATAGAATATGAATATTTGCGCTAATGGTATTTTCGACTAGTATTTTTGTGTGCTAATTTTATTGCATATATGAAATGAAAATTTGCCCTATTGATATTTTCGACCAGTATTGTGGAGAAGTAATTCTATTGCATATAAATTATGAAAATTTGCCCGACTGATATTACCGACTTGTATTGTGATGAGCTAATTTTATTGCATATATAATATGAAAATTTGCTCTACTGATATTTTCGACCAGTATTGTGGAGAGCTAATTCTATTGCATATATAATATGAAAATTTGCTCCAATGATATTTTGGACCAGTACTGTGGAGAGCCAATTTTATTGCATATATAATATGAAAATATGCCCCTTCAGATATTTCTGATACTTTCGGCTATTTTTGTGGTGAGCTAATTTTATTGCACATATAATATGAAAATTTGTCCACGTATATATTTTCGACTAGTATTGTGTAGATCCGATTTTATTGCATATATAATATGAAAATTTGCTCCAACGATATTTTCGGCTAGCCTTGTGGTGAGCTAATTTTATTGCATATACAATATGATAATTTGCTCCACTGATATTTCTGATATTTTCGAATAGTCATGTGGTGAGCTAATTTTATTGCATAATTAATTTGAAAATTCGCGCTACTGATATTTTCGACCAGTATTGTGGAGATCTAGTTTTATTGCGCATATAATATGAAAATTTGCATTACTTGCACTTCTGATATTTTCGACTAGTCTTGTGGTGAGCTAATTTTAATGCACATATAATATGAAAATTTGCTCTACTGATATTTTGGACTAGAATTGTGGTGAGCTGATGTTATTGCATATATAATATGAAAATTTGCTCCACTGATATATTCGTCTAGTATTGTTTTGTGCTAATTTTATTGCATATATAATATGAAAATTTGCTTTACAGATACTTTCGACCATTATTGTGGATTGTTAATCTTATTTCATGTATAATATGAAAATTTGTACTACTTACATTTCTGATATTCTCGGCTGGTATTGTGGTGAGCTAATTTTATTACGCATATAACATGAAAATTTGTCCTACTGATATTTCCGACCAGTATTGTGGAGAGCTAATTTCATTGCATATATTATATGAAAATTTGCACTACTGATATTATCGGCCAGTACTGAGGAGAGCTAATTATATTGCATATATAATATGAAAATTTGCCCTACTGATATTTCTGATATTTTCGACTTGTCTTGTCTTGAGCTATTTTTATTGCATTTATAATATGAAAATTTGCCCGACGATATTTTCGACTAATATCGTGGTAAACTAATTTTTTTGCTTATATAACATGAAAATCTGTTCTACTGTTATGTACGCTTAGTAGTGTGGTGAGCTAATTTTATTGCATACATAATATGAATATACGCTCTACTGATCTTTCTGATATTTTCGACTAGTATGTTGTTTTGCTAATTTTATTGCACATATAATATGTAAATTTGGTCTACTAATATTACCGACTTGTATTGAGATGTGCTTATTTTATTGCATATATAATATGAAAATTTGGTCTAATGATGTTTTCGTCTAGCATTGTGGTGATCTAATTTTATTGCACGTATAATATGAAAATCTGCTTTATTGATATTTTAGGCTAGAATTGTGGTGAGCTAATTTTATTGCACATATAATATGAAAATTTGCTCTACTGATATTTCTGATGTTTTCGGCTAGTGTTGTGGTGAGCTAATTTTATTGCACATATGACATGAAAATTTGCTCTACTGATATTTTCGACCAGTACTGTGGAGAGCTAATTTTATTGCATATATAATTTGAAAATTTGCTCTACTCATATTTTCGACTAGCATTGTGGTGAAATAATTTTATTCCATATGTAATATGAAAATTTGTTCTACTGATGTTTCTGATATTTTCGGCTAGTATTGTTGTGAGCTAATTTTTTTGCACTTATAACATGAAAATTTGTTCTACTGATATTTTCGACCAGTATTGTGGAGAGCTCATTTTATTGCATATATAATACGATAATTTGCTACACTGATATTTGTGATATTTTCGGCTAGTCTTGTGGTGAGATAATTTTATTGCATAATTAATTTGAAAATTCGCGCTACTGATATTTTCGACCAGTATTGTGGAGATCTAGTTTTATTGCGCATATAATATGAAAATTTGCATTACTTATACTTCTGATATTTTCGACTAGTCTTGTGGTGAGCTAATTTTATTGCGCATATAATATGAAAATTCGCTCTACTCATTTTTTCGAGTAGTATTGTTGTTAGCTAATTTTATTCCATATAGAATATGAAAATTTGCACTAATGGTATTTTCGACTAGTAGTTTTGTGTGCTAATTTTATTGCATATATGATATGAAAATTTGCTCTGTTGATATTTTCGACATGTATTGTGGAGAGCTAATTTTATTACATATATAATATGAAAATTTGTTCTACTGAAATTTTTGATATATCCGGCTACTCTTGTGGTGATCTAATTTAATTGCATTTATAATATGATAATTTGATTTACTGATATTTTCGACCAGTAGTGAGGAGATCTAATTTTAATGCATGAATAATATGAAAATTTCCTCTACTGATATTCCTGATATTTTCGGCTAGTCCTGTGGTGAGCTAATTCTATTGCATATTTAATATGAAAATTTGCTCCATTGATATTTTCGACTAGTTTTGTTGCGTGGTAATTCCATTACATATATAATATTAAAATTAGCTCTACTGATATATTCGAGTAGCAATTTCGTGAGATAATGTTATTGCATGTACAATATGAAATTTTGCTGTACTCATATTTTCGACTAGCATTGTGGTGAAATAATTTTATTCCATATGTAATATGAAAATTTGTTCTACTGATGTTTCTGATATTTTCGGCTAGTCTTGTTGTGAGCTAATTTTATTGCACTTATAACATGAAAATTTGCACTACTGATATTTTCGACTAACATTGTGGTGAGCTAGCTTTATTGCGTATATAATATGAACATTTGCGCTACTGATATTTTCGTCTAGTATTGTGGAGAGCTATTTTTTTGCACATATAATCTGAAAATTTGCACTACTGATATTTTCGACGAGTCTTGTTGTGTGTTAATTCCATTACATATATTATATTAAAATTAGGTCTACTGATACTTTCGAGTTGCAATGTGGTGAGCTAATGTTATTGCATGAATAATATGCAAAATTTGCTGTACAGATATTTTCGACTAGTATTGTGATGAGCTAATTTTATTGCCTAAATATGATATGAAAATTTGCTATATTGACATTTCTGATATTTTCGGCTAGTCTTGTTGTGATCTAATACCATTGCACATATAATATGAAAATTTGCTCCCCTGATATTTTCGTCTTGTGTTATGGATATCTAATTTTATTGCATATATAATTAGGATATTTGCTCTACTCACATTTTCGAATAGTATTGTTGTTAGCTCATTTTATTCCATATATAATAGCAATATTAGCGCTGCTGATATTTTCCACTAGTATTGATGTGAGCTAATTTTAATGCATATATAATATGATAATCTGCTGTACTATTATTTCTGATATTTGGCTAGAATTGTGGTGGACCAATATTATTGCATATTTACATATGAAAATTTGCTCTACTGATATTTTCGACCAGTATTGTGGAGGGCTAATCTTATTGCACATATAATATGAAAACTTGCTCTACTGATATTTTCGTCCAGTATTGTGGAGAGCTAATTTTATTGCGCATATAATATGAAAATTTGCTCTACTGATATTTTCGACCATTATTGTGGATAGTTATTCTTATTTCATGTATAATATGAAAATTTGCACTACTTACATTTCTGATATTTTCGGCTGGTTTTGTGGTGAGCTAATTTTATTGTACATATAATATGAAAATATGCTGTACTGATATTTTCGCACAGTATTGTGGGGAGCTAATTTTATTGCACATATAATACGATAATTTGCTATACCGATATTTCTGATATTTTCGGCTACTCTTTTGGTGAGCTAATTCTATTGCACATATAATATGAAAATTTGATCTACTAATATTTTCGACCAGTATTGTGGAGTGCTAATCTTATTGCATATGTATTATGAAAATTTGCACTACTGATATTTCTGATATTTTCGACTAGTCTTGTGGTGAGCTATTTTTATTTCATTTATAATATGAAAATTTGCTCTACTGATATTTCTGATATTTTCGGCTAGTCTTGTGGTGAGCTAATTTTGTTGCATATAAATTATGAAAATTTGCCCTACTGATATTACCGACTTGTATTGTGGTGAGCTAATTTTATTGCATATATAATATGAAAGTTTGCTCTACTGACATTTCTGATATTTTCGACTAGTCTTGTGGTGAGCTATTTTTATTGCATATATAATATGAAAGTTTGCACTACTGATATTATCCACCAGTACTGTGGAGAGCTTATTTTATTGCATATATAATATGAAAATTTGCTCTACTGATATTTTCGTCCAGTATTGTGGTGAGCTATTTTTATTCCATATGTAATATGAAAATCTGCTCTACTGATATTTGTGATATTTTCGTCTAGTCTTGTTGTGAGCTATTTTTAGAGCACTTATAATATAAAAATTTGCTGTACTGATATTTTCGAGCAGTACAGTGGAGAGCCAATTGTATTGCATATATAATATGAAAATTTGCTGTACTGATATTTTCGACCAGTACTGTGGAGAGCCAATTTTATAGCATATAAATTATGAAAATTTTCCCTACTGATATTACGGACTTGTATTGTGGTGAGCTAATTTTATTGCATATATAATATGAAAATTCGATCTACTGATATTTCTGATATTTTCGGCTATTTTTGTGGTGGGCTAGTTTTATTGCACATATAATATGAAAATTTGCTCTACTGATATTTTAGAACAGTATTGTGGTGAGCTAATCTTGTTGCATATATATTATGAAAATTTGCTCTACTGATATTTCTTATATTTTCTAGTAGACCTGTGGTGAGCTATTTTTATTGCATATATAAAATGAAAATTTGCTCCACTGATATTTTGGACTAGAATTGTGGAGAGATAATTTTATTGCATATATAATATGAAAGTTTGCTCTACTGACATTTCTGATATTTTCGACTAGTCTTGTGGTGAGCTATTTTTATTGCATATATAATATGAAAGTTTGCACTACTGATATTATCAACCAGTACTGTGGAGAGCTTATTTTATTGCATATATAATATGAAAATTTGCTCTACTGATATTTTCGTCCAGTATTGTGGTGAGCTATTTTTATTCCATATGTAATATGAAAATTTGCTCTACTGATATTTGTGATATTTTCGGCTAGTCTTGTTGTGAGCTATTTTTATAGCACTTATAATATAAAAACTTGCTGTACTGATATTTTCGACCAGTATTGTGGAGAGCCAATTTTATAGCATATATAATATGAAAATTTGCTCCACTGATATTTGTGATATTTTCGGCTAGTCTTGTGGTGAGCTAATTTTATTGCATATTTATTTATGAAAATTTGTCCACTAATATTTTCGACTAGTATTGTGTAGAGCTGATTTTATTGCATATATAATATGAAAATTTGCCCCAACTATATTTTCGACCAGTATTCTGGTGAGCTAATTTTAATGCATATATAACATGATAGTTTGCTCTACAGATATTTGCGACTTGTATTGTGATGTGCTAATTTTATTGTATATATAATATGAAAATTTGCTCTACTGGTATTTCTGATATTTTCGGCTGGAATTGTGGTGAGCTAATTTTATTGTACACATAATATGAAAATTTGCCGTACTGATATTTTCGACCAGTATTGTGACGAACTAATTTTATTGCATATAAATTATGAAAATTTTACATACTGACATTACCCACATGTATTGTGATGAGCTAATTTTATTGCGCATATCATATGAAAATTTGCTGTACTGACATTTTCGTCCAGTATTGTGGTGAGCTAATTTTATTCCATATGTAATATGAAAATTTGCTATACTGATATTTGTGATATTTTCGGCTAGTCTTGTTGTGAGCTATTTTTATTGCACTTATAATATAAAAATTTGCTGTACTGATATTTTCGACCAGTACTGTTGAGAGCCAATTTCATTGCATATACAACATGAAAATTTGCTCTTCTTTTATTTTCGACTAGTATTGTGGTTAGCTACTTTTATTCCATATACAATATGAAAATTTGCCCTACTGGTATTATCGACTAGTATTGTGGTGAGCTAATTTTATTGCATATATAATATGAAAATTTTCTCTACTTGTATTTCCGACTAGTATTTTTGTGAGCTAATTTTATTGCATTTATAATATGAAAATTTGCTCTACTGATATATTCGTCTAGCATTGTGGTTAGCTAATTTTATTGTATGTAAAATATGAAAATTTGCTCTACTCATATATTCGACAATTATTGCAGTTAGCTAATTTTATTCCATATGCAATATGAACATTTGCTCTACAGATATTTTCGACGATTATTGTGATGAGCTAATGTTATTGCATATATAATATGATAATTTGCTCTACTGATATATTCGACTATTATTGTGATGAGCTAATTTTTTTACATATATAATTTGAAAATTTGCTCTACTGGTATTTTCGACATATATTGTGGAGAGCTAATTTCTTTGGATATGTAATAGGAAAATTTGCTATACTGATATTTTGGTCTAGTAATGTGGAAAGCTAAATTTATTGCATATATAATATGAAAATTTGCTATACTGATATATTTGTCTATCATTGTGGTTATCTAATTTTATTGCATACATTATAAGAAAATTTGCTCTACTGATATTTTAGACTAGTAATGTGGTGAGCTATTTTTATTGCATATATAATATGAAAGTTTGGACTACTGATATTATCAACCAGTACTGTGGAGAGCTTATTTTATTGCATATATAATATGAAAATTTGCTCTACTGATATTTTCGTCCAGTATTGTGGTGAGCTATTTTTATTCCATATGTAATATGAAAATTTGCTATACTGATATTTGTGATATTTTCGGCTTGTCTTGTGAGGAGCTAATTTGATTGCATATATAATATGAAAGTTTGCACTACTGATATTATCAACCAGTACTGTGGAGAGCTTATTTTATTGCATATATAATATGAAAATTTGCTATACTGATATATTTGTCTATCATTGTGGTTATCTAATTTTATTGCATACATTATAAGAAAATTTGCTCTACTGATATTTTAGACTAGTAATGTGGTGAGCTATTTTTATTGCATATATAATATGAAAGTTTGGACTACTGATATTATCAACCAGTACTGTTGAGAGCCAATTTCATTGCATATACAACATGAAAATTTGCTCTACTTTTATTTTCGACTAGTATTGTGGTTAGCTACTTTTATTCCATATACAATACGAAAATTTGCTCTACTGGTATTATCGACTAGTATTGTGGTGAGCTAATTTTATTGCATATATAATATGATAATTTGCTCTACTGATATATTCGACTATTATTGTGATGAGCTAATTTTTTTACATATATAATTTGAAAATTTGCTCTACTGGTATTTTCGACATATATTGTGGAGAGCTAATTTCTTTGGATATGTAATATGAAAATTTGCTATACTGATATTTTGGTCTAGTAATGTGGAAAGCTAATTTTATTGCATATATAATAGCATATATTATAAGAAAATTTGCTCTACTGATATTTTAGACTAGTAATGTGGTGAGCTAACTTTGTTGCATATATAATATGAAAATTAGCCGTACTGGTATTTTCGACTAGTATTTTTGTGACCTATTTCTATTGCATATGTAATATGATAATTTGCTGTAGTGGTATTTCTGATATTTTCGGCTTGTCTTGTGAGGAGCTAATTTTATTGCATATATAATATGAAAATTTGCTGTACTGATATATTCTTCTGAAATTGTGGTGAGCTAATTATATTGCATATGTAATATGAAAATTTGCTCTACTCATATTTTCGACTAGTATTGTGATGAGCTAATTTTATTGCAATACAGAATATCAAATTTAACCTACTGATATTTTGGACTAGTATTGTGGTCAGCTAATTTTATTGCATATACAATATGAAAATTTGCTCTACTTGTATTTTCGACTAGTATTGTGGTTAGCTAATTTTATTCCATATACAAAATGAAAATTTGCTCTACTGGTATTATCGACTAGTATTTTTGGGAACTAATTTTATTCCATATATAATATGAAAATTTGCTCTGATCATGGATTCGTCTAGTATTGTGGTGAGCTAATTTATTGCACATATAATATGATAATTTGCTCCACTGATATTTTCGACCAGTATTGTGGTGAGCTAATTTTATTCCATATACAATATGAAAATTTGCTCTTCTGATATTTTCGACCAGTACAGTGGAGAGCTAATTTTACTGCACATGTTATATGAAAATTTGCTCTACTGATATTTCTGATATTTTCGGCTAGTCTTGTGGTGAGCTAATTTTATTGCACATATAATATGAAAATTTGCACTACTGATATTTTCGACCATTACTGTGGATAGCTATTCTTTTGGCATGTATAATATGAAATTTGCAATACTTAGATTTCTGATATTTTCGGGGAGAATTGTGGTGAGCTAATTTTATTGTACATATAATATGATAATTTGCCCCACTGATATTTTCGACCACTATTGTGGAGAACTAATTTTATTGCATATAAATTATGAAAATTTTCCCTACTGATATTACCGACTTGTATTGTGATGAGCTAATTTTATTGCATATATAATATTAAAATTTGCTCTCCTGATATTTTGGACTAGAATTGTGGTGAGCGAATTTTATTGCATATATAATATGAAAACTTGCTCTACTCATTTTTTCGACTAGTATTGTTGTTAGCTAATTTTATTCCATATAGAGTATGAAAATTTGGGCTACTGGTATTTTCGATTAGTATTTTTCTGTGCTAATTTCATTGCATATATAATATGAAAATTTGCTCTATTGATATTTTCGACATGTATTGTGGAGAGCTAATTTTATTGCATATATAATATGAAAATTTGTTCTACTGATATTTCTGACATTTTCGGCTAGTCTTGTGGTGTGGTAATTTTATTGCACATATAATATGAAAATTTGCTCTACTGATATTTCTGATATTTTCGGCTAGTCTTGTGGTGTGGTAATTTTATTGCACATGTAATATGAAAATTTGCTCTACTGATATTTCTGATATTTTCGGCTAGTCTTGTGGTGAGCTAATTTTATTGCATATTTAATATGAAAATTTGTCCACATATATTTTCGACTAGTATTGTGTAGAGCCGATTTTATTGCATATATAATATGAAAATTTGCTCCAACGATATTTTCGTCTAGTCTTGTGGTGAGCTAATTTTATTGCATATATAATATGATAATTTGATCTACTGATATTTCTGATATTTTCGGATAGTCATGTGGTGAGCTGATTATATTGCATATATAATATGAAAATTTGCGCTACTGGTATTTTCGATTAGTATTTTTGTGTGCTAATTTTATTGCATATATAATATTAAAATTTGCTCTTCTGATAGTTTCGACCAGTATTGTGGATAGCTATTTTTATTGCATATATAATATGAAAATTTGCTCTACTGATATTTCCGACCAGTACAGTGGAGAGCTAATTTTATTGCATATATAATATGAAAATTTGATCTACTGATATTTTCGACCAGTATTGTGGAGAACTAATTCTATTGCATATAAATTATGAAAATTTGCCCTACTGATATTACCGACATGTATTGTGATGAGCTAATTTTATTGCAAATATGATATGAAAATTTGCTCCTCTGATATTTTCGACCGGTATTGTGGTGAGCTAATTTTACTGCATATGTTATATGAAAATTTGCTCTACTGATATTTCTGATATTTTCAGCTAGTCTTGTGGTGTGTTAATTTTATTGCACATATAATATGAAAATTTGCTCTACTGATATGTTCGACATTATTGTGGACAGCTAATCTTATGGCATGTATAATATGAAAATTTGCAATACTTACATTTCTGATATTTTCGGCTAGAACTTTGGTGAGCTAATTTTATTGTACATATAATATGAAAATTTTCCCTACTGATATTTTCGACCAGTATTGTGGAGAACTAATTCTATTGCATATAAATTATGAAAATTTGCCCTACTGATATTACCGACATGTATTGTGATGAGCTAATTTTATTGCATATATAATATGGAAATTTGCTCTACCGATATATTCGACCAGTATTGTGGAGAGCTAATTCTATTGCATATATAATATGAAAATTTGCTCCAATGATATTTTGGACCAGTACTGTGGAGAGCCAATTTATTACATATATAATATGAAAATATGCTCTTCAGATATTTCTGATACTTTCGGCTATTTTTGTGGTGAGCTAATTTTATTGCACATATAATATGATAATTTGCTCCCCTGATGTTTTCGACCAGTATTGTGGTGAGCTAATTTTATTGCATATATAATATGAAAATTTGCTCTTCTGATATTTTCGACCAGTACTGTGGAGAGCTAATTTTACTGCATATGTTATATGAAAATTTGCTCTACTGATATTTCTGACATTTTCGGCTAGTCTTGTGGTGAGCTAATTTTATTGCACATATAATATGAAAATTTGCACTACTGATATTTTCGACCATTACTGTGGATAGCTATTCTTTTGGCATGTATAATATGAAAATTTGCAATACTTAGATTTCTGATATTTTCGGGGAGAATTGTGGTGAGCTAATTTTATTGTACATATAATATGATAATTTGCCCCACTGATATTTTCGACCACTATTGTGGAGAACTAATTTTATTGCATATAAATTATGAAAATTTTCCCTACTGATATTACCGACTTGTATTGTGATGAGCTAATTTTATTGCATATATAATATTAAAATTTGCTCTTCTGAT
This sequence comes from Lasioglossum baleicum, assembly GCF_051020765.1. Lineage (NCBI taxonomy): Eukaryota > Metazoa > Arthropoda > Insecta > Hymenoptera > Halictidae > Lasioglossum > Lasioglossum baleicum. The sequence continues at coordinate 20,860 of NW_027471215.1, forward strand.
ATTTTCGACCAGTATTGTGGATAGCTATTTTTATTGCATATATAATATGAAAATTTGCTCTACTGATATTTCCGACCAGTACATTGGAGAGCTAATTTTATTGCATATATAATATGAAAATTTGCTCTACTGATATTTGTGATATTTTCGGCTAGTCCTGTGGTAAGCTAATTTTATTGCATATTTAATATGAAAATTTGTCCACTTATATTTTCGACTAGTATTGTGTAGATCCGATTTTATTGCATATATAATATGAAAATTTGCTCCAACGATATTTTCGGCTAGCCTTGTGGTGAGCTAATTTTATTCCATATATAATATGATAATTTGCTCTACTGATATTTCTGATATTTTCGGATAGTCATGTGGTGAGCTAATTTTATTGCATAATGAATTTGAAAATTCGCGCTACTGATATTTTCGACCAGTATTGTGGAGATCTAGTTTTACTGCGCATGTAATATGAAAATTTGCATTACTTAAACTTCTGATATTTTCGACTAGTCTTGTGGTGAGCTAATTTTATTGCACATATAATATGAAAATTTGCTCTGCTGATATTTTGGACTAGAATTGTGGTGAGCTGATTTTATTGCATATATAATATGAAAATTTGCTCCACGGATATATTCGTCTAGTATTGTTTTGAGCTGATTTTATTACATATAAAATATGAAAATTTGCTTCACGGATATTTTGGACTAGAATTGTCGTGAGCGAATATTATTGCATATATAATATGAAAATTTGCTCTACTCATTTTTTCGACTAGTATTGTTGTTAGCTAATTTTATTCCATATAGAATATGAAAATTTGCTCTACTGATATTTTCGACCTGTATTGTGGATAGCTAATTCTATTGCATATATCATATGAAAATTTGCTCCAATGATATTTTGGACCAGTACTGTGGGGGGCAATTTTATTGCATATATAATATGAAAATATGCTCTTCAGATATTTCTGATACTTTCGGCTATTTTTGTGGTGAGCTAATTTTATTGCATAATTAATTTGAAAATTCGCGCTACTGATATTTTCGACACGTATTGTGGAGATCTAGATTTATTGCGCATATAATATGAAAATTTGCTTTACTTATACTTCTGATATTTTCGACTAGTCTTGTGGTGAGCCAATTTTATTGCACATATTATATGAAAATTTGCTCTACTGATATTTTGGACTATAATTGTGGTGAGCTGATGTTATTGCATATATAATATGAAAATTTGCTCCACAGATATATTCGTCTAGTATTGTTTTGAGCTAATTTTATTGAATATAAAATATGAACATTTACACTACTGATATTTTCGACTAGTCTTGTGGTGAGCTAATTTTATTGCACATATAATATGAAAATTTGCTCTACTGATATTTTCGACCAGTACTCTGGAGAGCTAATTTTGTTGCATATATAATATGGAAATTTGCTCTCCTGATATTTTCGTCTAGTATTGATCAGAGCTAATTTTATTGCATATACAATATGAAAATTTGCTTTACAGATATTTTCAACCACTATTGTGGATAGTTAATCTTATTTCTTGTATAATATGAAAATTTGCACTACTTACATTTCTGATATTTTCGGCTGGTATTGTGGTGAGCTAATTTTATTGCGCATATAATATGAAAATTTGCTCCCCGGATATATTCGTCTAGTATTGTTTTGAGCTGATTTTATTGCATATAAAATATGAAAATTTGCTTCACTGTTATTTTGGACTAGAATTGTCGTGAGCGAATTTTATTGCATATATAGTATGAAAATTTGCTCTACTCATTTTTTCGACTAGTATTGTTGTTAGCTAATTTTATTCCATATTGAATATGAAAATTGGCGCTAATGGTATTTTCGACTAGTATTTTTGTGTGCTAATTTTATTGCATATTTAATATGAAAATTTGCTCTATTCATATTTTCGACATGTATTGTGGAGAGCTAATTTTATTGCATATATAATATGAAAATTTGTTCTACTGATATTTCTGATATCTTCGGCTATTCTTGTGGTGAGCTAATTTTGTTGCGTATGTAATATGAAATTTTGCTCCAATGAAATTTTCGACCAGTACTGTGGAGAGCCAATTTTATTGCATATATAATATGAATATATGCTCTTCAGATATTTCTGATATTTTCGGCTATTTTTGTGGTGAGCTAATTTTATTGCACATATAAAATGAAAATTTGCTCCACTGATATTTTCGACCAGTATTGTGGTGAGCTAAGTTTATTGAATATTTAATATGAAAATTTGCTCTTCTGATATTTCTGATATTTTCGGCTAGTCTTGTGGTGAGCTAATTTTATTGCACATATAATATGAAAATTTGCTCTGCTGATATTTTGGACCAGAATTGTGGTGAGCTGATTTTATTGCATATATAATATGAAAATTTGCTCTTCTCATTTTTTCGACTAGTATTGTTGTTAGCTAATTTTATTCCATATAGAATATGAAAATTTGCGCTAATGGTATTTTCGACTAGTATTTTTGTGTGCTAATTTTATTGCATATTTAATATGAAAATTTGCTCTATTGATATTTTCCACATGTATTGTGGAGAGCTAATTTTGTTGCATATATAATATGAAAATTTGTTCTACTGATATTTGTGATATCTGCCGCTATTCTTGTGGTGAGCTAATTTTGTTGCATATGTAATATGAAAATTTGCTCCAATGATATTCTGGACCAGTACTGTGGAGAGCCAATTTTATTGCATATATAATATGAAAATATGGTCTTCAGATATTTCTGATATTTTCGGCTATTTTTGTGGTGAGCTAATTTTATTGCACATATAATATGAAAATTTGCTCCACTGATATTTTCGACCAGTATTGTGGTGAGCTAAGTTTATTGAATATATAATATGAAAATTTGCAATACTCATTTTTGCGACTAGTATTGTTGTTAGCTAATTTTATTCCATATAGAATATGAAAATTTTCGCTAATGGTATTTTCGACTAGTATTTTTGTGTGCTAATTTTATTGCATATATAAAATGAAAATTTGCTCTATTGATATTTTCGACCAGTATTGTGGAGAACTATTCTATGGCATATAAATTATGAAAATTTTCCCGACTGATATTACCGACTTGTATTGTGGAGAGCTAATTTTATTGCATATATAGTATGAAAATTTGTTCTACTGAAATTTTTGATATATCTGGCTACTCTTGTGGTGAGCTAATTTTGTTGCATATATAATATGAAAATTTGCTCCAATGATATTTTGGACCAGTAACGTGGAGAGCCAATTTTATTGCATATATAATATGAAAATATGCTCTTCAGATATTTCTGATATTTTCGGCTATTTTTGTGGTGAGCTAATTTTATTGCACATATAATATGAAAATTTGCTCTACTCATACTTCCGACTAGCATTGTGGTTTGCTAATTTTATTCTGTATACAATATGACAATTTGCTCTTCTTCTATTTTCGACTAGTATTTTTGTGATCTAATGTTATTGCAAATATAATATGAAAATTTGCACTTCGATATTTTCGGCTAGTATGAAGTTTAGCTAATTTTATTGCATATATAATATGAAATTTTGCTCTCCTCATACTTTCGACTAGTATTGTAGTTAGCTAATTTAATTCCATATACAATTTGAAAATTTGCTCCACTGATATTTTCCACTAGTATTGTGATGAGCTAATTTTATTGCATACAGAATATGAAAATTTGCAATAGTTACATTTCTGATATTTTCGGGTAGAATTGTGGTGAGCTAATTTATTGTACATATAATATGAAAATTTGCCCTACTGATATTTTCGACCACTATTGTGGAGAACTAATTTTACTGCATATAAATTATGAAAATTTTCCCTACTGATATTACCGACTTGTGTTGTGATGAGATAATTTTATTGCATATATAATATTAAAATTTGCTCTACTGATATTTTCGACATGTATTGTGGAGAGCTAATTTTATTGCATATATAATATGAAAATTTGTTCTACTGATATTTCTGATACCTTCGGCTATTCTTGTGGTGAGCTAATTTTGTTGCATATGTAATATGAAAATTTGCTCCAATGATATTTTGGACCAGTACTATGGAGAGCCAATTTTATTGCATATATAGTATGAAAATATGCTCTTCAGATATTTCTGATATTTTCGGCTATTTTTGTGGTGAGCTAATTTTATTGCATATATAATATGATAATTTGCTCTACTGATAGTTCTGATATATTCGGATAGTCATGTGGTGAGCTAATTTTATTGCATAATTAATTTGAAAATTCACGCTACTGATATTTTCGACCAGTATTGTGGAGATCTAGTTTTATTGCGCATATAATATGAAAATTTGCATTACTTATACTTCTGATATTTTTGACTATTCTTGTGGTGAGCTAATTTTATTGCACATATAATATGAAAATTTGCTCTACTGATATTTTGGACTAGAATAGTGGTGAGCTGATGTTATTGCATATATAATATGAAAATTTGCTCCACTGATATATTCGTCTAGTATTGTTTTGAGCTAATTTTATTGAATATAAAATATGAACATTTGCTCTACTGATATTTTCGACTAGTCTTGTGGTGAGCTAATTATATTGCGCATATAATATGAAAATTTGTCCTACTGATATTTTCGACCAGTATTGTGGAGAGCTAATTTCATTGCATATATTATATGAAAATTTGCACTACTGATATTATCGACCAGTATTGTGATGAGCTAATTTTATTGCATATATAATATAAAATTTGCTCCAACGATATTTTCGGCTAGCCTTGTGGTGAGCTAATTTTATTGCATATATAATATGATAATTTGCTCTACTGATATTTCTGATATTTTCGGATAGTCATGTGGTGAGCTAATTTTATTGCATAATTAATTTGAAAATTCACGCTACTGGTATTATCGACCATTATTGTGGATAGTTAATCTTATTTCATGTATAATATGAAAATTTGCACTACTTACATTTCTGATATTCTCGGCTGGTATTGTGGTGAGCTAATTTTATTGCGCATATAATATGAAAATTTGCTCTATTGATATTTTCGACATGTATTGTCGAGAGCTAATTTTATTGCATATATAATATGAAAATTTGTTCTACTGATATTTCTGATATCTTCGGCTATTCTTGTGGTGAGCCAATTTTGTTGCATATGTAATATGAAATTTTGCTCGAATGATATTTTGGACCAGTACTGTGGAGAGCCAATTTTATTGCATATATAGTATGAAAATATGGTCTTCAGATATTTCTGATATTTTCGGTTATTTTTGTGCTGAGCTAATTTTATTGCACATATAATATGAAAATTTGCTCCACTGATATTTTCGACCAGTATTGTGGTGAGCTAAGTTTATTGAATATATAATATGAAAATTTGCACTACTCGTTTTTTCGACTAGTATTGTTGTTAGCTAATTTTATTCCATATAGAATATGAAAATTTTCGCTAATGGTATTTTCGACTAGTATTTTTGTGTGCTAATTTTATTGCATATATAAAATGAAAATTTGCTCTATTGATATTTTCGACCAGTATTGTGGAGAACTAATTCTATTGCATATAAATTATGAAAATTTGCCAGACTGATATTACCGACTTGTATTGTGGAAAGCTAATTTTATTGCATATATAATATGAAAATTTGTTCTACTGAAATTTTTGATATATCCGGCTACTCTTTTGGTGAGCTAATTTTGTTGCATATATAATATGAAAATTTGCTTCAATGATATTTTGGACCAGTAACGTGGAGAGCCAATTTTATTGCATATATAATATGAAAATATGCTCTTCAGATATTTCTGATATTTTCGGCTCTTTTTGTGGTGATCTAATTTTATTGCACATATAATATGAAAATTTGCTCCACTCATACTTCCGACTAGCATTGTGGTTTGCTAATTTTATTCTGTATACAATATGACAATTTGCTCTTCTTCTATTTTCGACTAGTATTTTTGTGATCTAATGTTATTGCAAATATAATATGAAAATTTGCACTTCGATATTTTCGGCTAGTATGAAGGTTAGCTAATTTTATTGCATATATAATATGAAATTTTGCTCTCCTCATACTTTCGACTAGTATTTTAGTTAGCTAATTTAATTCCATATACAATATGAAAATTTGCTCCACTTATATTTTCCACTAGTATTGTGATGAGCTAATTTTATTGCATGCAGAATATGAAAAATTTCTCTTCTGATATTTCTGATATTTTCGGCTAGTCTTGTGGTGAGCCAATTTTATTGCACATATAATATGAAAATTTGCACTACTGATATTTTCGACCATTACTATGGATAGCTAATCTTTTGGCATGTATAATATGAAAATTTGCAATACTTACATTTCTGATATTTTCGGGTAGAATTGTGGTGAGCTAATTTTATTGTACATATAATATGAAAATTTGCCCTACTGATATTTTCGACCACTATTGTGGAGAACTAATTTTACTGCATATAAATTATGAAAATTTTCCCTACTGATATAACCGACTTGTGTTGTGATGAGCTAATTTTATTGCATATATAATATTAAAATTTGCTCTACTGATATTTTCGACATGTATTGTGGAGAGCTAATTTTATTGCATATATAATATGAAAATTTGTTCTACTGATATTTCTGATACCGTCGGCTATTCTTGTGGTGAGCTAATTTTGTTGCATATGTAATATGAAAATTTGCTCCAATGATATTTTGGACCAGTACTGTGGAGAGCCAATTTTATTGCATATATAGTATGAAAATATGCTCTTCAGATATTTCTGATATTTTCGGCTATTTTTGTGGTGAGCTAATTTTATTGCATATATAATATGATAATTTGCTCTACTGATATTTCTGATATTTTCGGATAGTCATGTGGTGAGCTAATTTTATTGCATAATTAATTTGAAAATTCACGCTACTGATATTTTCGACCAGTATTGTGGAGATCTAGTTTTATTGCGCATATAATATGAAAATTTGCGTCAATTATACTTCTGATATTTTTGACTATTCTTGTGGTGAGCTAATTTTATTGCACAT
>NW_027471216.1:0-27928 GCF_051020765.1 Lasioglossum baleicum
TTCGAACATTAAGGCAGGCCGTCGAACCGCTGTAGATAGTTAACAATAACTTGAAAGTCAAAATTTTCACAGAAAGCCTCACCATCGTGAAGCCGACCTGCTGTGGCTGGAATATAACTTCGCATTCGGAGAAGCAAATTATTATGCGTTTTAGTCACGGGCACCGTAATTTCATGTATGAATTATAAATAACTGGGTTCAAATCGCTCGAGAACGTGATCACCATCTTTGAGAGATGAACTACTGACTTACAAGCTACACCTATCCTCTTATTCCGAAAGTCAAACAGGGTATTCCGGGAGCAAATCCGCTTATCATTTTTGCCACTGGAAACCTTAGTCCACAGTTTGAGAATTAAAGTAGAGAGTCAAACCATCCGAGAATATTACCAATTCGTATGATGTCATCCTTCTCACCGAATATTAACCTTTCTTGAACCTAACCCGCAGTATGGAGAATATAAATTCGAGTATAAGGAGCAAATTAGTTCACATTTTAGTGACGGCACCCTTAATTTCATTAGTGAATTAGAGATCGGGGCTCAAACTGATCGAAAACGATACCTAGCTTTCTTGAACGTCGAACAGCCAGGCTAATAGCTTCACCTACAATGTGATTCCGTGAGTCAAACAAGGTATTCGAGGATTAAATCCGCTGTACATAATTGGCATCACACACCATATATGACGGTATAAATATTAAACTCCAGAGTCAAACCGCTGTTGAACGTTACGAGTTTTCATAGTGTCAAACTTTTTGCCGAAGGCGTTACCGTCCGAGAACCCATCCTGCTGTAGAGATTGCCTGTCTTTGTGTTAACCGGGACAAATTAGTAGATATCTTAGAAGACGAAAACCTTATTTTTAGTTATGAATAGAATAATCTAGAGCCAAATCGTTCGAGAACGATCCCAACTACTCTGAGAATGGAACGGCGAAGTGAACAGCGACACCCGTGCTGTGTTTCCTAATGCCAAGCCAGGTATTCGTGGAGTGAATCCGCTGAACGGTATTGGCAATGGACACACTAATTCTCGTTATGAACATTGGAGTACAGACTCGGCACGTTGTAGAACGTTCCACATTGTGATCCTGATTTGACTCTACAAATAACTATGTAGGTGAAGCTTTTGACCCGCCTTTCGACTCGTAAAGAGGCTGGTAACGTTCTCGAATGGGTTGTCCCTCGATATTTTAATTCATATATGACGTTAAGGTGTCCGTCACTAAAATGTGTACTAATTTGCTTCTCTGAATAAGAGGTTGCACTCGATACAGTGGGATATTTTCACAGACGGTATGGTATTCAGTAAAAAGATTGCCTTTATACGAATTTGTAACGTTCTCAACCGGTCATACGTTCTCAGGTAATATTCAAACCGTAATTTAAGGTGACTATCACCAACACTGTTCTGCGCATATATTCTCGGAACATCTGGTTTCACTGTCGGCATCGCAGGATAGGTGAAGCCATTGACTTAACTTCTCGAATATCATAGAAGGTGGAAACGGTCTTGAACGGTTTGACCTTCGATCTTCTAATTCCAGATCGAAATCAGTGTGATCGTCTCTAAAATGTATACTAATGTGTTTCTCTAAGCACGAAGTTATACTCTGGATACGGAGGGTTAGCTCCTCGCACGGCAAGCCTTTCAGTAAAGCGATTGAATAAGTAGCAATTGGTAACGTTCTACAACGGTTTGACGGTTTGCTTCATTACTCAAACCTTGAATTAAGACGAATAGTTCCAAAACCGTACAGCGCAATTACTCCCAGAGTACCTGGTTTGGCTCTCGGAGTCGCAGGATACATAACGCTATTGACTCAGCGGTTCGACTATAAAAGGGGATGGTAACGTTCTCGAGAGGTTAGATCCTGGATCTTATAATTCATACATGAAATTAAGGTGCCCCTCACTAAAATATATGGTTACTAGTATCTCTGAACCTGAAGCTATACTGTCGATACTTCAGGTTATTTACTCGGGGGGTGAGGTCATCATTACACAGTACGACGTAATACCAATTCGTAATGCACGACAACGGATTGACTCTGCACTTTAACATTTATACCGCGAGATAGGATGTCTAAATCCAATACTGTAACGCGGATTTACTCTCGGAATACCTGATTTGAATTTCCGAATCACAGGATAGTTGAAGGAGTGAAGGTGACATTAAATTATGGTGCCCTACTCTATAAAGTATAGGAGCATGTTCCACGGTGCACGATGTTTGCTCTCGATACAGTGAATTAGACGTTCGGGAGTTAAGGACTTCAGTATGACGTTTGACTGCATACCCATTGGTAACGTTTTCAAGTGGAGGGACATTCTACTTTAACATTAAAACCATGAATTACGATGTCTAATGCCAAAACTGTTCTGCGGACTTACGCTTGAACCACCTAGTATCACTAACGGAGTCATTGGATAAGTGCGTCAATTAACTATGTCTATCGATTCTCAACTATGGTGGTAACACTCCCGAACTGTTTTACCCTCGACTTTGATACCCCTTGCATGTAACTGTGGCGTCCATCTGCTAAAAGACTTACTAACTTGTTTGCGTGACCACTAAGCGAGACACTGCCTGCAGCGTGTTAGGTCCTCTGTCGGCCGGGAATTCGGTAAAAGTAATGACTTTGTACCAATTAGTAATGTTCTCCGGCGGTTTTTCTCTCACCCTTTATAATCATACCGTGAATTAAGGTGTCTATTGCCAATACCGTGCAACGCATTTAGTTCCGGATTATCTGGTTTGACCTTCGGAATCACTCGATATGTGAAGCTAATAACTCAGCCGTACGAAACTCAAAGAAGGTGGTAACGTTCTTGAACACTTTGACTATCAATGCTGACATTTTTACAGAAATATATGGTGTCCGGCCTCTAAAATATCTACTAATTTGTATCCGTGATCATTAAGCAGGACCCTAGGTACAGCGGGTCAGATTCTCGGAAGGTAGTATATTCGGTAACAGGAATGACTTTATTCGAATTGGCAATGTCTTGCGTCGGTATTACTCCCTTCATTAATATTAATTCCGTCAATTATGGGGTCAATTGGCAATATTCTATAGCGGATTTCTTCCCGTACTTCTTGATATGACTCGCGGAATCATAGGATATGTGAAGTTATTGCCTTAGCCGTTCGACACACATAGAACGTGGTAAGGTTCCGAGCGGTTTGACCCTCGATCTTCAAAGTCATACATGAAATTAAGGTGCGCTACACTAGGATGTATACTAATTTGTTTCCCTGAATACCTATTAATACTCTCTATAGAGCGGGATGATTCCTAGGATGGTAACGCCTTCGGTAAAAAGTTTGACTCCATACCAATGGGTAAAGTTCTACAAAGTTTTGACTCTGAACTATAATATTCATACCGTGAATTGCTGTGTCGACTGCTATTACTGTACTGCGGAATTATTCCCGGAATAACTCGTTTGACTCCCGGAATCACAGGTAGGTGAAACTATTGACATGGCCGTTCGTCTCCCTGAGAAGATGGCAACGTTCTCGAGCGTTTTAACACTCGATCTTCTAACTCATACGTGAATTTAAGGTGACGACACTAAATTGTATACTAATGTATTTCCGCAATCAGGAAGTTATACTCTCGAGACAGCGGATCAGATTTCTGGAGGGACTGTTCTCCGGTAAAGCGTTAGACTTTATAGCAATTGGTAACGTTCTCAAACGGTTTGACATTCAATTTTATATTGACTTTGATAATTAAGGTATCAATTGCTAATTCTCATTTGCGGCGCACCTGGCACGGCTCTCGGAATCATAGGATATGTAGAGCTATTGACTTATCCATTCGATCCTCAAAGTAGGTGGCATCGTTCTGGAAAGGTTTGACCATATATCTTAATAGTACATACATGAAATTAAGGTGCCCGACACTGAAATGTATATTATTTTCTTTCTGTGTACACATAGTTATATCCTCGATGATGCCCGTGAAATTCGCGGAAATTAAAGACATCGGTAAACGTTTTATTTTATACCAAATGGTAATGTTCTGAAACGTTTTGACGCTCTCCTTTAATATTCAAACTGTGACTTAAGGTGTCAATTGCCTACACTCTTCAGCGTATTTACTCTCGGATTACATGGTTTGACTCTTGGAATCTTGGAATAAGTGAAGCTATTTACTTACCCTCATGTCTCTCAAAGAATGTGGTAACGTCCCCGAACGGTTTGACCTCGATCTTGTAACTCATACATGAAATTAAGATACACGTCTTTTAAATGTACATGAATATACTTTCCTGAACACGAAGTTAAACTCTCGATACAGCGGGTTATCTCCTCCGAATATAAGGCTTTCGGTAAGATGTTTGACTCTATTGAAATATGTAACGTTCCACAACGGTTTGACGCTTAGCTTCAATTCTCAAACCGTGGGTCAAGGTGTATATTGCCAATACTTCTCAACGATGTTACTCCCGGAATACCTGGATTGACTCTCGGAATCACAGGACAGGTGAAACTTACGGCTTAGCCGTTCGACTCTAAATGAGGGTGGTAACTCCCTCGGACGGCTTGTCCCTCTATGTTGCTTATCATACAGGAAATTATTGGGCCCGTTCCAGAAATGAATACCAAATTGTTTCTCTGAACACGAGATTATACTCTCGCTACAGCGGGTGTTGTTTCTCGGAGGGGAAGATTCTCTGTATAAGCTTCGACACCAAAGCGTGTGATATCGTTTTCGAAGAGTTTTGACTCGGGACATCAATATTCGTTCCGTGAATTATGATGTCCATTTATTGGAAATTCTGCACAACGGATTGACTCCCGGAATGCCTGGCTCGACCCGTGGATTAGCAGGAAATGTGAAGCTATTGACTTAGCCGGCCGGATCTGAAAGAGGATGGTATCGATCTCGAAAGAATTGACAGTGGATTTTCCTATTCATACATGCATTTACGTTGTCCGTCTGCTGAAGTATCTACTGATTTGATTGTCTGTATAAGTACCAACGCTGTCGGAGCTACTGGCCGGGGCATGTAGTTGCGTTCGTGAGATCGGAGGGATACTACTGTATGGTCTGCATGAGTTCCATTAACCCTGCTTTTATACCGTATGCATTTTTTCCCCAATTCAACGATTTATTCAAACCTACTGTAATTTAATGTTGTAATATTTTCGATTTTTTTCAGAATTCTCATTTCTTACTTGAAGAAATTGTATGACTTAGTGAAAGTTTCTTTGCAATTCGTAGAGTTTTCGTTTATGATATTATTTCTTTACCCTCATTGATACTTCATATGATTGGCTGCATGAGCACGTTCGCATCCAGACCGATATTGCTGGAGAGGTATTGTAGTTGCGTGCTGTAGATCGGGGTGGCATATTGCCTGGACATTGTTAATTACTTTAACAATAAGGTTATTCTGTACGCATTCTTTCGCAGTTTTCCATATTTTTATATATACTGTTATTTATTGATTTAATAATTATGAATTTTCTCAAAATTCCCAATTTTTAATATCAATCATTGTACATTTTATGAAAAGTGTCCTCGGAATTAGTTGAGTGTACGTTTATGACATCAGTTTTCTATATTTGTTGATATTTTAAACGATTGTGCGTGTACGCACCTACGCTTCCGTAGCGACGCGGGTGGAGTTCTCTTGCAGTTGCGTTCGGAATATCGGAGCGATAGGGCTCTATGGTCTTTGATAATTTCTTTGACCATGATACTGTACAGTGTGCATTATTTTTCTGTATTCTGTTTATGTCTACATACTGTTATTTACTGTCATGATATCCCCAATTCCTTTCAAAATTTTCAATGTTTGGTTTAAAAAATTGTACTCATAAGTAAAAGGTCTTTGGAATTAGTAGAGTGTACGCTTGTGTCAATAATATGACGAAACTTATTTTTATTTTACGTATCTGTCTTTACACATACATACGCATCCGTAGCGATACGGCTGCTGTGGTCTTTTAGTTGCATTCGGCAGATCGGATGACACGACTGAACGATCTTCATTAATTTCTATTACTTTGATATTGTACTATATGCATTTCATCCCAATTTTCCATTTATTTATACATTTTGATTTTTAGTTTAAGAAATTGGATTCCTTATGAAAAGTGTATTTGGTGTTAGCTGAGTTTACGTTTGTGACAATATTTTGTTAAATACATTATTATTTTATAGGACTGTCAGCATACGTACCATCCCTTCCGGAACGAAACGTCTTATGTGGGCTTGCAGATGGGTTCACCATATCGGACTGACACTTCGGTTTTATCTTCGATAATTTCTCTAAACTTGATATTGTGCCGAATGCATTCTTTCGATATTCACTGCTTATTTCTACATTCTGTGATCAATCATACTGTTATGATATCTCCGATTTTATTCAAACCCTCCAATTTTTTATTTCAGAAATTGTATTTTTTGGGAGATGTGAAAATATCATAGCAGTAACTTACAGTATATACCAATAGGTGAAGAATTAGGAAAAAATTTTTACTGTACAATATCAAGGTTGGAAAAATTATAGAAGACCATCCAATAGTGTCGCTCCGTTCTGCCGTACACAAATACAAGACATCGCCAGTGGTGTCGCGCAAACAGCGTAGGTACGTAGACAGACAGTCATAAAAAATAACAATTATTTCAACATAATAGTGTCATACGGGTGCACTGAACTGATTCCAATGTCACTTTTCTTAAGGAGCACCATTTTCGAAGATAGAGATTGAAAATTTTGAAGATAAATCGAAAATATCATAAAAGTAAATTGCGGAATGCATAAATAAATAGAAAACTGCGAAAGAATGCATACGATACAATATTATGGTTAAAGAAATTAACGAAGACCATCCAGTGGTGCCGCCCCGTTTGCCATACCCAACTACAATACCTCGTTATTCGTGTTGCTCCCATAGCGAGGGTACGTATAGAAACAGTCATATAAAATAGCAATAAGTTTAACAAATTATCGACATGTACGTACACTCAACTAATTCCAAAGACTCCACTGCTAAGAAATACAATTTTCTAAAATAAAGATTAGCAATTTTGAAAAATGTTGAACAGGATCAGTATCAAAGAAATTAACAAGGACCATCCAGTAGGCTCGTCCGATCAGGCCGTAAGCAACTGCAAGACTTTGCCAATCCTGTCGCTCAAACAGCGTAGGTACTTACACAGCCAATGTACACACAAATAATTCCGAAGAAACTTTTACTAGGAAATACAATTTATCAAATTAAACATTGGAAATTTAGAAAAAAAATACTGAATATCATAACAATAAATTGCAGTATGCAGAAACAAGAAGAAAATAGCGAAGGAATGTGTACGATACAAGATTAAGGTTGAAGAAACTAACGATGGCCATACGCAAATACAACACCTCTACAGTCGTATCGTTCCGGCAGCGAACGTTCTTGTACAGATAATCATGTAATACATAGAAAATTCAACAATATATCGTCGTAAACGTATACTCACATGACTCCATAGAAAATTTTTCTAAAAAATACAATTTCTGAAATTAAAAAGTGGATATTTTGAAAAAAATTGAAAAGTACAGAATAGTAAGTTACAATATGTAGAAATAAATTAAAAAACTGCGAAAGAATGCATGCGGTACAAAATCAAGATTAAAGAAATTAACAAAGATTATCCAGTAACGCCGGACCGTGCTACCCTAAGCAATTACAAGTCCTCGCCATTTGTGTCGCTCCGACAGCGGAGGTACGGTCACGTGCATTCATATACAATCACAATAAGTCTAAGAAAGTAATGACATAATAGTACACTTAACAATGACCATAGACACTTTTACTAAGAAACACAAGCTATTAAAGAAAAAATTGATTGTTATGAGAAAGAAAAAAAAATCGGAAATTTCATAACAGACAATCACAGCATGTATAAATAGATTGACAGCAGGGGAAAATGCATACCGGTACAATACCAAGGCAATAGAAATTTCCGTCGACCATTATGTAGTTTCGTTCCCGTCTACGAATAACGTCTATATAACAAAATATTGTCACAAACGTATGTTCAACTAATTCCAAAGGCACTTTTCGAGTACGATACAGTTTCCGAAATTATAGATTTGGAATTTTGCAAAAAATCTAAAATATCGTAACAGTAAATTACAGTATGTACTCATCAACAGAAAGCAGTGAAGGAATGCAAACGGTACAATATCAAGGCCAAAGAAATTAACAAAGACCTAACGGCACTGTCGCTCCGATCTAGCGATCGCGACTACAAAACCAATCCAGCCATGTCGCACCGGACGCGTAGGTACGCATATAAACAGTCATATAATATAACAACAAGCTTGACAGATAACTTTCATATATGTACACTCAAATATTTCCAAAGACACGTTTACCAAGAATTACAAATCCCTAAACAAAAATTTATAATTATGACATATCGAACATACCGTAACACTGAATTACAGCATATAAAATTTAATGCATGACTAAGAAAGAATTAACATTGCTCAATATTAAGGTTAAAAATATATACAAAGACTGTACAGCAGTGACGCACCGATCTAATGAACGCTACTACAAGACCACAGCAGCCGTGCCGCTCAGGAAAAACAGATATGTACAGAGATAATCCAAGAAATTAAGAAAATATTGTCATAACGTACAACGTATACACAACTAAGTCCAAATACACTTTTACAATGGAATACAATTTTTTAAAATAAGGACTGATAATTTCGATGGAAATAGAAAACTACATAAGAGTAAATTACAGAACGTATACATAGGAGAAAACGTGTGAAAAAATGGATTGGGTTCAAATCCATTGTTACACGAAAAAAACGAAAACTATCCAGTATGCCGCTCCGATCTTCCGTTCGCACCTACAAGACCAGTCCAGCTGTGTCATTCCAGAAACGTAAGTACATTTACGGACTGTCATATAAAATAACAACAAATTTAACGATATATTTTCATAAACGTGTACTTAACTATTTCCGAGGACACTTTTCCAATAGTATACAATTTCTGATTTTAAAAATTTGAAATTTTGAAAACAATCGAAAATATAGCAGTAAATGACAATATGTCGAAATAAATGGAAAACAGCGAAGGAGTGCATACGGTACAATATCAAGATTAAAGAAGTTAACCAATACCTTATAGTAGTCTCGCGCCAATCTACCGTACGCAACTACTTGCCCGCTCCAGGCGTGTCGCTGGTACGTATGCAGACAATCATAAAATAACAGCAAGTTAAACACAATAATGTGATTAAGGTACACTCAGCAGGAACCAAAAACACTTATATTTGGATGTTCAATTTCTTAAAACGAAGATTGAAAATTTCGATGGATATCTAAAATAACATAACAGTAAATGACAGATTGCATAATCAAATTGAAAACTGAGAAAAATTGCATACGGTATGAAATCAAGGTTAATGAAATTAACTTCGATCACACAATAGTGCCGCTCCGACCTACCGAAGGAAACATGGAGTCCACTATAATATGTCGCTCATGACAGCATAAGTACGTATAGAGACAATCATATGAAATACCAATACGTTTATCAAAATACTGTCAGAAAAGTACGCTCAACAAATTTCAAAGTCTCTTTTACTGGGAAATACAATTTTTAAAGGTAAAAGTCGAAAATTTTGAAATCAGGCGAAAATATCATAACATTAAATCACAGTGTGTATACATAAATGGACAACTAGGAAAAAAGCAAGCAGTAAGAATTCAAGGATAATGGAATTGATGGAGACCATTCTGTGGTGTCGGCCTTGCTGCCGTACGCATCCACAAGATCTCGCCAGTTGTGTCGCTCAAACGGCATAGGTACGTTTACAGGCAATATCACAAAATAACAATTAGTTTTATAAAACAGTTCCACAAACGTACACTCACATAGCAGCAAAGGCACTTTTCCGAAGAAATACAATTTTCCTCAACTAAAAACTGAAAATTTGTTAAAAAATCGGATTACTTTCATGACAGTAAATTACAGAATGTATAAATAAATAGAAAAAGTGTGGAAAGATGGATATGATTCAAAAATCGTGGTTAATGGTGTTATCGAGACAATGCAGTACGTCGCTCCGATCTGTCGTACGCAACTACAACACCACTTCAGCTGTGACGGCTCGGAAGCGTCGGAAGCAAATAACAATAGGTTTAAGACAATATCGTCACATACGTACACGCAATTATTTCCAAAGGCACTTTTACTAAGAAATACAATTTTTAAAAATAAAATTTGAAAAATTTGAACAAAATCATAGATATCATAACATTAAATTACAGTATGTATAAATAAATAGAAAACTGCGAAAGAATGCATACGATACAATATTATGGTTAAAGAAATTAACGGAGACCATCCAGTGGTGCCGCCCCGTTTGCCATACCCAACTACAATACCTCGTTATTCGTGTTGCTCCCATAGCGAGGGTACGTATAGAAACAGTCATATAAAATAGCAATAAGTTTAACAAATTATCGACATGTACGTACGCTCAACTAATTCCAAAGACTCCCTTGCTAAGAAATACAATTTCCTAAAATAAAGATTAACAATTTTGAAAAATGATGAACAAGATCAGTGTCAAAGAAATTAACAAGGACCATACAGTAGGCTCGTCCGATCAGGCCGTAAGCAACTGCAAGACTTTGCCAATCGTGTCGTTCATACAGCGTAGGTACTAAAACAGACTATGATATGAAGTGAAAATAAGCTTAACACAATAATGTCATAAGGTGCACTCATCTAATTCTGAAGTCACTTTTACTGAAAAAAAACAATTCCTTAAAAGATAATCCAAAAATTTAGAAGAAAATCGAAAATATCATAACCGAAAGTTACAGCATGTATAAATAAATGGAGAACTGGTAAAAAATGCAAGCGGTTCAAAGTAAAAGTTAAAGGAATTGAGAAAGTCCATCCAGTCGTTCCGCTCCGTTCAGCCGTACGATACTAGAAGACCACTTCAGACGTGTCTCTCAAACAGCGTAGATCCGTATACAGACCATCATATAAAATAACAATAAATTTAGCCAAAATAATGTCATAAACGTGTAATGAACTAGTTCCAAAGACACTAGTATTCAGAAATACAATTTTTTCAATTAACAACTGACAATTTCGAAAAAAATTGTAATCACCATGACAGTAAATTGCAGTATTTGCATATAAATGTGAAAATGAGAAAGAATTGCATGCGGTTCAAAATCATGTCCTAAGAAATTAACGGAGACCATACAGTAGTGTTGCCCGATCTGCCGATCCATCATTCTCTGTTCGAATTTTAAAGGGGGGTGGGGTGGAGCCGTTGTAGAATTATAATCATTCGTATACAGTTTAACGTTTTACCCTAGGCCATTCCTTCCGAGAAGCTAGCCCGCTATATTGAGGGTGTCACTTCATGTTCCGTGAAGCAAATTAGTAGACATTTTAGTGACGGGCACCTCAATTTCGTGCATGAATTAGAAGATCGAGAAGCAGACTGATAATGAACATTACCGCCCCCTTTGAGAGTCCAACGGACAAGTGAATGACTTCACCCCTGCTGCAATTTCTAGAGTCAGACCAGGTAATCCGGGAGAAAATCCGCTGTACAGTATTCGCAATAGATGCATTAACTCCCAGATTGAATTTTAAAATTGAGCGTCACACCGTTTGAGAACGTTACCAATTGCTATGAAGTCAATCGCTTCACCGAAGATGTTACCCCCCCCCCCCCCCGAAGAACTAACCCGCTGCACAGGGTATAACTTCGTGTTCAGAGAAAGAACTTAGCCTCTGTCTCAGTGATCGGCACCTTAACTTCATGTATGAACTAGAAGATCAAGTGCCAAATCGTTCGAGAAGGTTACCACCTTCTGTGAGAGACGAACGGCAAAATAAATAGATTCGGGGAGTCATACCAGGTATCCCTGGACTAAATCCCCTTTACAGTATTGCAGCAGGCTCCTTAATACACGGTATAAGTATACCCGTCATCGAAATGGAGGCTAATTTCCTTCCAAGAACGTGATGTTATACTCTCGATACAGCGTGTTAGCTTTTCGGGGGGTAAGGTCTTCGGTAAAAGGTTTCACTTTGTACCAATTGGTAATGTTACGTATCGGTTTCGCGCTCTACTTTAATATTCAAGCCATGAATTAAGGCACCCATTACAAAGAGTGTACTGCGGATTGATTTGCGGCATACCTGGTTTGGCTATCGGAATAGCAGGATAAATGTAGCTATTCACGTGGGCATTCGTCTCGCAAAGAAGTTGGGCCGCTCTCGAAAGGTTTGACTTTCGATTTCTCTCTTGATACATGAAAATAAGGTGTCCGTCTGCTAAAATGTCTACAAATTTGTTTCCATGGGCACTAAGCATGACACTCGCTATTGCGAGATATGTTCTTGGAAGCTAATGTATTCTGTGAAAAGAAGGATTTTATACCAATTAGTAATGTTCACCAACGGTTTGACTCCCTACAGATATATTCCTAACATAAATCAAGGTAACCATTGCCGATACTGAACAGCGGATTCTCTCCCGGAGAACCCGGTTCGAATCTCAGAATCACAGGAAAGGTGATGATAATGACTTAGCTGTACGAATCTCACATAAAGTAGTTTCGTTCTGGAACAGTGTGCCTATCGATCTACTTATTCATGCATGAAATGAAAGTGTCCGTCACTAAAAGGAATAATTGGTTGTTTCCCTGAACACGAATTAATATCATCGATAGAGCAGCTTAGGATATAGGAGGGTATGTTCTTCGGTAAAAAGTTTGAAGCTTCACCAATAGGTAATATTCGACGAAGATTTGACACGCCACATTAATAATCGTACACTCCACATTAACGTGTTCATTGGTAATACTGCTTTGTGGACTCCCTCCCGGAATAAGAGGTCAGTGCCTCGGAATCACACGATAGCTGTATCTATTAATGTAGCGGATGGACACTCGAGGAAGGAGGTAATGTTCTCGCTCGGTTTGTCCATCGATCGTCCTATTCATACTTGAAAATAGGTTGCCCCTCTGCCAAATGTCAACTAATATGTTCCAGTGAAAATTACGCAAGCCAATCGCTACAGCGTGATGGGTTCTCGGAAGGTATGGCCTTCGGTTAAAATTTGGCTCTATAGCAATAAGTATCGTTCTTCAACGGTTTGGATTCGTAGATTAATATCCGTACCGTCAATTAAGGTGCCTATAGTCAATACTGTTCAGCGCATTGACTCCGGGAATACCTGATTTGATACTCGGAATCACAGGATAGCTGATGCTATTGAATTAGCCGTTCCACTCCCAAAGATGGAGGGAACTGTCTCGAACGATTTGATATTCGATCTTCTAATGCATACACGAGTTTACGGTGCCCCACACTGGAATGGATACTAATTTCGTTCTCAGAATACGAAGTTATACTCTCGAAATAGCGGGTTAATTTTACTGACGGTATGGCATTCTGTAAACCGATAGACTTTATACCAATTGGTAACGCATTCAAACGACATGACGCTCTACTTTAATTTTCAAGCCGTAAATTATGGTGTTTGTTGTCATAGCTGTTCAGCAGACTTACTCACGGAATACCTGGTTTGACTATACGAATCACTGGTTAGGTGAAGCTATTCACGTTGCGGTACTTCTCTCACACATGGTGGAAAGTTCTCGAGCGGAATGGCCCTCGATCATCTAATTCATGCATGAAGTTAAAGTTCCCGCCACTGAAGCGAAGACTAATTCATTCTCAGAATCCAAAGTTATACTTCTGATGAAGCAGGCGAGGTTTCCGGAACATAACACCTCTGGTAAAATATTTGAAAATACACCAATTAGTTACGTTCTAAAACGGTTTAACGCTGTTCTTTAATACTCAGGCAGTGAATCCAGGAGTCTGTTGCAAATACAGTTCACCGGATTTACTCCCGGAATTCATGTCTATACTCTCGGATTCGCAGGGCCGGTGAAGCTGTTGACTTAGCCGTGTGTCTCTCGCAGGAGGTGGCAACGTTATCCATCGGTCTAACCCTCGACCTTCAAGTTCATACGTGAAGTTAAGCTGCCCGTCGCTGAATGGAAGAATAATTTCTTTGTGTGAACACGAAGTTATACTGTCTATGAACCCGGTGAGATTCGCGCAAAGTAAGGCCTTCGGTAAAACGTTTGACTTTATATCAATTGGTATCACACTCAAACGGTTTGAAGCTCTGCTTTAGTGATCAAACCGTGAATAAAGTTGTTCATTGCCAAAGCTGTTGAGCGGACTTACTCCCGGAATACCTGGTATGACTCTGCGTATCACAGGATAGGTGAAGCTATTGACTTACCCTTTCGAATCCCAAAGTATGTAAGAACTATCTCAAACGGTTTGACCCTTGATCTTGTTATCCATAACGAAATTAAGGTCCCTGTCACTGAGGTGTTTATAAATTTGAACCTGTGAACACGAAGTAATAATCTCGAAACGGCCTGTTTGCTTTTCCGAAGGTAAAGCCATGGTTAAAGTGTTTGACCATATACCAATTAGTAACGCTCTCAAACGGTTTGTTGAATTACTGTAATAATCATACCGAGAATTATGGTGTTTATTGCAAAAACTCTTCAGCGGACTTACTCCGAAAGTACCTGAATTGACTCACCGAATCACAGGATAGGCGAAGCTATTGACTAAGCCATTCGTCTCTCACAGATGGAGACAACGTTCTCGAGCGGTTTGACACTTGATCTTCTAAATCTTACACCATGCTATGGTTCCGGTCACTAAAATGAATAATAGCTCCTTTCTCTGAACACGTACTTTTACTCTCGGTCCAGCGGATGAGATTCTCGGAACGTAAGGCCTTGCGTAAAACGTTTGAATTTATACCAATTACTAACGCTCTCAAACCGCTTGACTATCTACATTAACATTCATACCGTGAATTATGGTGTTAGTTACCTATATAATTCAGCGGATTTACTCCTGTAATGAAATGCTTGACTCTCGGAATCGCAGAATAGGTGAAGTTATTGACTTAGTGGTTTGACTCTCAAAGAAGGTGGTATCGTTCTCTAACGGCGTGTTGCTCGATCTTCTAATTGAACATGAAATTAAGCTGCTAGTCACTGAAATGTATACTACTTCCTACCTATGAACATAGTGCTATACTCTCCACAAGGCCGCTGAGTTTTTGGGAGGGTAAGGCATTTTGTATGATGTTTCACCCTACATGAATAGGTAATGTTCTACTTCGACTTGACGGCCTGCCTTTGTATTCAAACCGTGAACTGAGATGTCTATTACCAATTCGGTTCACCGCATTTACTACGGAAATATCTGGTTTAACTTTCGGAATCCACGATATGTGAGGCTATTAACTTAGCAGTTCGTCTCTCATAGAAGGTGTTATAACGTTATTGAACGTTTTGACCCTGGATTTTCTAATTCATACCTGGAACTACCGTGCCCGTGACTAAGGTGTATGCTATCTTGCATCTCTGAACGCGATGTTATACTTTCGATTCAGCGGGTCAGCTTCTCGGAAGGTAATGTTTTCGATAGAAAGTTTGACACGATACCAATAGGTAACGTTCTACAAACGTTTGACGCTCTTCTTTAATACGCATACCATGAATTAATGTATCCATTGGTAATACTGCAATGTGGATTGCCACCCGGAATCACTGGTTCGACTATATGAATAAAAGGATCGGTGATGGTGTTGACGTAGCTGTGCGACTCTCAAAAAGGGCGATAACTTTCTCGATCGGAATGACTCGCGATCTCCTCACTCATTCATGAAATTAAGATGCCCGCCACAGAACTGAATACAAATTATCTTCTATAAACACGTATATATACCTTCGATACACCGGGTTCGGATCTCGGATGGTGAGGCCTTTCAGAAAAGTTTGACATTATAACAATATGTTATGATGTACAAAGGCTTGACATTCTACTTTAATATTCATACCGTGAATGAACGTGTCCATTCGTAATACTGCTCTGTGGATTGACTCCCGGAATACCTGGTTTGACTCTCGAAACCAAAGGATGGGTGAAGCTATTGACTTAGCCGTTTCAATCTCAAAGATGGCGGTAGCGCTCTCGAACGGTATGACTCTCGTGTTTTCTATTAATGCATGAAACTGTGGTGCTCGACACTAAAATGTATACAACTTAGTGTCTATGAAAACGGTGTAATACTCCCAATACAGCGAGCTAGTTTTTCGAAGGGAAAGGCATTCTGTAATAAGATTGACACTGCACCTATAGGTAATGCTCTATATCGGCTTGACGGCCTGCTTTTAATATTCGAACCGTGAACTAAGCTGTCTATTTACCATACCCTTCAGTGGATTTATTTTAGGAATACCTGGCTTGCCTCCCCGAATCACACGATCGGTGAAACTATTGACTTTTCCTTTCGTCTCTAAAAGAAGGTCGTAACGTTCACGAAAGGTTTGAGTTTCGACCTTCTAATGCACAAATGTAGTTAAGGTGCCCGTCACAGAAATGGAGACTGATTTCTTTATCTGAACACCAACTGTAATAGACTGTTATGATTTATCTTATTTTTTTCAAAAATTCATGTTTTTGATTTCAGAAATTGAATTGTACATGAAAAGTGCCTTTGGAATTAGTTGAGCATTTGTTTGTGACAATATTTTGTTATATTACTTGTTATATTATATGATTGTCTCCACATGTATCTTCGCTGGCGGCACGAAACGACTGGAGTCGTCTTGTGGTTGCGTTCGGTAGTTGGGAACGACACTACCTGATGGTCGTCGGAAATTACTATTGCCTTGATATTGTATCGTATGCATCTTTTCCCAGTTTTCCGTTTATTTATACATACTGTAATTTAATATTATGATATTTTCGATATATTAGAAGATTCTAACTTTTTATCTTAAAAAATTGTATCTCTTTGTAAATGTTCCTTTTGAATTAGTTGAGCTTACGTTTATTCCAGTATTTTGTTAAGCTTGTTGTTATTCTATAATATCGTCTGTATACGTACCAACCCAGCCGGAGCAAGACGACTATCGAGGTCTTATAGTCGTACACGACAGATCGAAGCGGCATTACTGTATGGTTACAGTTAATTCCTTATCCTTGATTTTGTGTCATGTTCATTCTGTTCCAGTTTTCTAATTATTAATAGATACTGTAATTTACTGTTTTTATATTTTCGTTACTCTTCGAAATTTTCAACGTTTATGTAAAAAAATTGTATTTCATAGTAAAATTGTCTTTGAAATTAGTTGAGCGTACGCATTTATGACATTATCTTGTTAAAAATATTGTCATTTGATATGATTGTCTGGATAAGTACCTACGATGTCGGTGCTACGCGACTGGCCGGGGCTTGTAGTTTCGTCGCGGAGATCGGAGGGATACTACTGAATGGTCTACGTTAATTTCATTAACCCTGCATTTGTACCGTATGCATTTCTTCCCATATTCTCCCATTTATTTACACATACTGTAATTTAATGTTATAATATTTTCGATTCTTTTCAAAATTTGCATTTCATATTTGATGAATTTGTACAGTTCACTTTTACCATATTTTTTCGTTACCCTCATTGATACTTCATATGATTGGCTGTATGAGGACGTACGCCTCCAGACCGACATTGCTGAAGTGGTATTGTTATTGCGTGCTGTAGATAAAGGCGGCATATTGCATGGTCATTGTTAATTTCTTTAACCATAAGATTGTACCGTACGCATTCTTTCGCAGTTTTCTATTTATTTCTACATACTGCAACTTACTCGTATGATATTTCCGATTTTCCTCAAAATATCCAATTGTTAATATCAAAAATTGTATTTCTCAGTAAATGTGTCTTGGGAACTATGCGAGTGTACGTTTATGGCAATATCATGCTAATCTCATTGCTGCTTCACATGATTGTCTGTATGTGTACTTACGTATCCGGTGCGACAAGACAAGAGTGGACGTGCCGTTGTGTTCGGCAGATCGGAGGGACAATACTGGCTGGTCTTCTTTAATTTCTTTAACCATGGTTTAGTAACGTATGAATTTTGTTCGTTTTTTTGTTTAATACTACATACCATTATTTACTGTTTTGATATTTTCGATTTCATACAAAAATTCCAATTGACAATTTCAAAAATTGTATTTCTTTGTAAAATTGTATCTGAAAATAGTTGAGTGTACGTTTATTCCAATATTTTGTCATACATATTGCAATTTTGTACGGTTGTCTGTATACGCACCTACGCTTCCTGCACGACACGGCTGGAATTATGCTGTAGTTGTGTTGACATGATAGGAGCGACGCTGCTATATAATCCTGGCTTATTTCTTTAAACCCTATGTTGTAGCGATTGCAATCGTTCGCAGATTTCTATTTATTTCTACATACTGTAACTTTCTGTTTTGATGTTTTCAATTTTTTTGGCAATTTTCAATTTTAATTTTCAGAAATTGTATTTCTGAGTAATAGTGTCTCTGGAATTAGTCGAGTATTCGATTATGCCATTATTCTGTTAAACTTATCGTTATTTTATTTGATTGTCTCTATACATACCTACGCTTCCAGTGCGCACGACTGGAGTGGCCTTGCAGTTGCATTCGTTTAAGCGGAGCGACAATACTCTTTGGACGTTGCTATTTTCTTTATCCTTAATATTGTAGCGTAAGAATTAATTCGCAGTTTTTCTATTTATTTCTACGTGCTGTAATTTACTGTTATGGTATCATCGATTTCTTTTCTTAATTTCTAATCCTTTATTTAAAAAATTGTACTTGTTGTAAAAGTGTCTTTTGAATTGAAAGAGACTAACTTTAAGGAAATATTTTTTTTTAATTTGTTGTCATATTAAATGATTGTCTGTCTGCAAACCTACGCTCCCGGTCCAACACCACTGGCGAGGACTTGTAATTGCGGACGCCAGATAAAGCGGCTCTACAGGGTGGTCTTTGTTTATTTCTTTATCCATAAGATTGTGCCGCATGCAGTCTTTTGCAATTTTTTATACATTTCTACCTACTGCATTTTACCGTTATGATTTTTCGTTTCTCTCCAAAATTCATAAATTTAAATACAAGGACCTATATTCCTTAGTATACGCGCCTTTTGAATTTGTTGAGTTTATGTTTATGACAATATCTTGTTATGCTTTTTGTCATTTTACACGGATGTCTGTATACGTTCCTACGGTACTTCGGAGCGACAAGTGCTGTATGGTCTACGTTAATTTCTTTAACCTCGATATAGTACCGTATGCATTCCTTCGCATTCGTCCATTTATTTATATTTAACACATACGAATTTTTTCAAAATTCCCAATTTTTAATATCAATCACTGTACATTTTACGAAAAGTGTCTTCGGAATTAGTTGAGCGTACGTTTATGACATCAGATTTCTATATTTGTTGTTATTTTAAACGACTGTGCGCGTACGTACCTACGCTTCCGGAGCGACATGGATGGAGTTCTCTTGCAGATGCGTTCGGATTATCGGAGCGATAGTGCTGTATGGTCTATGATAATTCGTTTGACCTTGATATTGTACCGTGTGCATTACCTTTCTGTATTCTGTTTATGTCTACATACAGTAACTGACAGTTATGATATCTCCAATTCTTTTCAAAATTTTCAATTTTGGTTTAAAAAATTGTATTAATCGGTGAAAGTGTGATTGGAATTAGTGGAGTGTGCGTTTATGCCAATATAATGATGAAACTTATCTTTATTTTACATAATTGTCTTTATGCGTACATACGCTTCCGGAACGACACGCCCCTTATGGTCTTGCAGTTGCGTTCGGCATATCGGACCCACGCTACGGTACTATCTTCGTTAACTTCTCTAACCTTGATATTGTGTTGAATGCATTCTTTCGATATTTACTACTTATTTCTACATTCTGAGATCTACTATTATGATATTTCCGATTTTATTCAAATCCATCAATTTATTATCTCAGAAATTGTATCTTTTTTTTAAACATACAGTATGTCCTAATAAATGAAAAACTGAGAAAAAATTCTTACTGTACAATATCAAGGTTAAAAACATTATCGAAGACTATCCAGTAGTCTCGCTCCGTTCTGCCGTACGCAACTACAAGACCTCGCCAGTCGTCTTGCGCATACAGCGTGGATACATACACAGACAATCATACAAGATAACAATTATTTGAACAAAATAATGTCACACGGGCACACTGAACTAATTCCAAAGTCACTTTTCCTATGATGTACATTTTTCTAAGGTAAAGATTGAAAATTTTGAAGAAAAATCGAAGATATGATAACAGTAAATTTCAGTATGCATAAATAAATGGCAAACAGAGAAAAAATTCATACGGTACAAGATCAAGGTTATAGAAATAATCGGAGTCCATTCAGTAAGTGCCGTTCTGCCGTAGCCAATTATAATACCTCACTAGTCGTGTCGCACCGGACTCGTAGGTACGCATATAGACAATAATATAATGTAACAACAAGCTTGTCAGAAAATTGTCATATCTGTACACTTAAATATTTCCAATGACACGTTTACAAAGAATTACAAATCTCTAAACATAAATTTATAATTATGACAAATCAAACATACCATAACTCTGAAATACAGCATATGAAATTTAATGCATGACTATGAAAGAATTAATAGTGTACAATATTAAGTTTATAATTGTACGCAAAGAACATGCAGCACTGACGCACCGATCTAATGAACGCTACTACAAGACCACAGCTGCCGTGCCGCTCCGGAAAAGCAGATACGTATAGAGGCAATCCTATAAAATACCCAAGGGCTTAACAAAATATTGTCCTAATGTACACACAACTTATTCAAAAGGCACCTTTCTTAAGAAATACAATCTTTCATTCTAAGAATTAAAAGTTCCGATAAAAACCGGGAATATCATAACCGTAACTTACGGTAGATATAAATAAATGGAAGACTGGGGACGAATGTATACGGTACAGTATCATGGTAAGAACACTTATCGAAGAGTCGCATCGATAAAGCGAATGCAACTGCAAGGCGACTTCATCCGTGTTGCTCGAAAGCATAGGTACGTATACAGTCAATCACATAAGATAAAAACAAGTTTAACAATGTATTGTCATAAGCGGAAACTCAAACCAATTCGGAAGGAAACAAAACTGAGAAATACAGATTTCTAAACTAAAAATTCATAATTTTGAAACAAAATCGAAATTATAACAGTAAATTAGATTATATATAAATGAATAGAAAACATGGGAAGAAACGGATGCGTGTCAAGATCATGGTTAAAGAAATTAAGGTATATAATCCAGTTGTGCCTCTATGAACTTCCGTATACAACTACAACGTCAATCCGTTCGTATAGATCCGCAGCGCCGATAGGCTTACGGTAACGAGCAGGGTTCTGTCGCAGCGATCTACTATACTTAACAGCAAGGTCACTCCAGTCGTGTGGTTCCGATAGCGTAAGCTCATGTGCAGACAATCATATAATACAACAACAAATTCAACAAAATATTGCCACAAACGTACTCCCAGCAAATTCCAAGGACTCTTTTACAAAGAAATACAATTATATATACTGAAAATTGAATATTTTGAAAAAAATTGAATATATAACATTTAATTTTAGTACGTAGAAGTAAATCAAGTACTGCGAATGAATTCTTACGATAGAATATTGAGGATAAAGAAACTAACAATGTACATAGGATATTGTCGCTCCGCTCTACTGAACTCAACTACAAGACCACGCCAGTCGTGCCGCTCCGGAAGGGCTTGTACTTATACACACAGTGATATAAAATAACAATGTGTTCTGCAAAATTTTGTTATAAAAGTACACTCCTCTAATTCACACTGCTCTTTCCCTGAAAAAATGCAATTCTTAAAATAATACTTGCAGGTTTCGAAGAAAATGGGAAATATCATAAAAGTTAATTACAGTATTTGTAAATAAATAGAAAGCTGCGAAGGAATGCGTACGGTATAATATTGTGGTTAAAGAAATTAATGATGACCATGAAATATGACGCCCCCATCTTACGTACGCAACGACAAGACCACTCCAGTAGTGTCGATCGGCTGCGTAGGTTCGTATAGTGACAAGCGTAAAAAATAACGAAAAGAATATTGTCATAATTGCACAGTCAACTAATTCCAAGTACACGTTTTCTATGAAACACAATTTTCTATATAAAAAGCTGAAGACTGAAAAAAAAAAAAAACTAAAATATCATAACATTAAATTATAGAATGTAGAAATAATTACGAAACTGCGAAATAATGCATACGATACGAAATCAAGGTTAATGGAATTAATTAATACCATTCAGTAGTGCCGCTGCGATTTGCCGTACGCAACTTCAACTCATCGCAAGTCGTGACGCTCCAGCTGCGTAAGTACGCATACAGACAATCATATAAGATCACAACAAATTTGAGATGATATGTCCATACAGTTCGACTTGACTAATTGCAAATGCAATTTCTCAGAAAATTACTATTTCTGAAATAAAAAATTGGAAATTTTGAAAAAAATCGAATATATAATGACAGTAAATTACAGTTTGCGTATCGAAATAGAAGACGGTGGTTAAAATGCATACGGAACTACATCAAGGTTAAATATTTTAACGATGATCTTACAGTAGTGTCGCTCCGATCTACCGAACTCAACTACAAAACCGCTCCAGCAGCGTCGTTCCGGATGCGTACATACAAATACAGGCAATCATATAATACGACAACAAAATCAGTACAATATTCTCCTAAACGCAAACTCAACTAATTCAGCAGACACTATTACTAAAAAATTCAGTTTTGGAAGTTAAAGACTGGAAATTTTGATGAAATCAGAAATATGATAACAGAAAATTACAGTATCTAGAAACAAACAAATCTGCGAAAGAGTGCGTACGGTATAAAGTCATGGTTATAGAAATTGAAGAAGACCATCCAGTAGTGTCGTCCCAATCTGCCGTACGTAACTACAAGACCATTCCATTCGTGATGTTCCGGAAACATAGATACGTATTAAGACAATCATATAAGATAACAAAGAATTTAACGCAGTATCGTCATAAGCGATCACACAACTAATTCCAAAAGGCACATTTACTAAGAAACACAATTTCTTAAAATGCAAATTGAATATTGCGAAAAATGTCGAAAATATCATAACACTACATTACAATTTGTACAAATAAATGGACGACAGGGAAAAATGGATACGATACAATATCGAGGTTATAGAAATTAACGAAAATCCTACAGTAGTGTAACTACGATGCAAGTCCACTCCAGTTGTGTTGTTCCGTCAGCTGAAGTACGTATGCAGACAATCATAGACAATAACAATTAGTTAAACAAAATAATGTCATAAGCGTACACTCACCTATTTCCAAAGGCAGTTTTACTAGGAAATACAATTTCTTACAATAGAAATTAAAAATTATAAAAAAAGAAAATATCATTACTATAAATTAAGGAACGTATAAAATAAATGAACAAATTGGGAAAGATTGCATTCAGTTTAAAATCATGGGTTACAGAAATTAACAAGGACAATCCAGTACGCTGATCCAATCTGCCGTACCTAACTACAGGACACTACAACCGTACCGCGCTAGCAGCGTAGGTACGTATAGAATGTGTCATACAAAATAGAATATAACATAACATTGTCAAAAACGTACACATAACTGATTACATGGACACTTTTACTAAGTCATACAGTTTTATAAAATGAGAATTTATAATTTCAAAGAAAATCGAAAATATCATAACATTAAATAACAGAATGAATAAATAAATGGAAAAATTGGTAAAAAATTCATACGGGGTATAATCATGGTTACAGAAATTAACGAAGATCCAGTATGCCACTCCGATCTGCCGAAAGCAGCTACAAGACAACGCCAGTCGTGTACCGCGGGATGCGCAGATGCGTAAAGAGACAATCATACAAAGTAACAACTAGTTTCACAAAATAATGTCGTAAAAGTACACTCACCTAATTCCAAAGACGCTTTTACTAGCAACAGAATTTTAGAAGATATAAATTGAAAACTTCGATGGAAATTGAAAACATCGTAACAGCAAATTGCTGTATGTAGAAACGAATAGAAAACTGCGAAAGAATGCATAGGACGCAATATTATGGTTAAAGAAGTTATCGATGAGAAACCAGTTGTGCCGCTCCATTCTGGCGTACTTAAATACATGCCCACACCAGTCATGTCGCACTGACAGAGTAGTTACGTATACACGGATTCATATAAAACAACAAGAAGTTCAACAAAATATTGTCATAAACGATAACTCAACTAATTCCGAAGGCACTGTTCCTAATAAATACAATTTCGTACAATAAAAATTGAAAATTAGGAAAAAATCTAATATATCATAACAGAACGTAACGGTATGTATAAATAAACGGAAAACTAAGAAAAATTGCATACGGTATAAAATCAACGTTAAAGAAATTAACGAAGTCCATCGAGTAGTGCCGCTCCGTTCTGCCGCACGCAACTTCAAGACCATTCCTGCCCTGTCGCGCCCGAAGCGTAGGTACGTATTCGGACAATCGTATAAAATTTCAATGAATTTAACATAGAATTGTCATAAACGAACACTCACATAATACCAAAGACACTTTCAATGAGAAATTCAATTTTTTGCATAAAAAATTGATAATTTCGAAAAGAGTGGATGATATCATAAACAGTAAATTACACTGTGCATAAATAAATGGGCGAATTGGAAAACCTGCATACGGAACATAATACTGATTGCTGCTGAAATTAACGAAGACCATTCGGTAGCGCCGATACGTTCTCTGGTAGGCAACTACAAGACCTCGCCAGTCGTGTCGCACCGGATCGAACGAGAATATACAGACAATCATATAAAATAACAACAAGCTAAACAAAATATTCTCATAACGCTAAACTCGCCTAATTAAAAGGACACTTTTCCTAAAAAATGAAATTTTCGTAATTATAAACATGAAAATTTTGCAGAGAATCCAAAATACTCCAACAGTAAATTACAATGTATATAAATAAATGGAAAACTGCGAGAGAATTCTTACGGTACAATACTTCGGTTAACGAAATTAACAACAGTCGTGTCAATTGGTTCTACCGAACGCTGCTGCAAGACAACTCCATTCATGTCGCTCCAGAAGCGTAGGTATGTAAATAGACAATCATATAAAATAATAATAAGTTTAACAAAATAATGTCAGAAACGTACACCCAACTATTTCGAATGACTTGTGCTAAGAAATACAATACTATAAACCAAGAATCGAGAATTTTGAAAAAAAAAAAAAAAAAAATGTAAGGGTAAATTACGGTATTCATATATAAATCGACGACTGGGGGAAAATGCATACGTTGCAGCATCAAGGTTATAGAAATCATCGAAAATCATACAGTAGTGTGGCTCTGATATGCCGAACGTAACTGCAGGACCACTCAAATCGTGTCGCCTCGGAAGCGAAGATACGTATACAGTCCATGGTACAAGAAAAGAATACGATTAAATAACTATTGTCATAAACGTTGAGTCAACGGAGTCAATAGACACTTTTATTAAGAAATACAATTCTTTTAACTAAAAATTTAAAAATATGAAAAAATTGAAAATATCATATCAGTAAACTACAGCATGAATGAATAAATGGTTAAATTGGAAGAAATGTATTCGGAGCAAAATCAACGTTAACGATATTTAGGTAGACCATCCAGTAGTGCCGCTCCGATCTGACGTACGCAGCAACAGGACATCGCCAGTCGTTTTGCTCCAAGAGCGTAGGTACGTATACCTACAATCATATAAAGTACCAATAAGTTTAACAGTATAATGTCATAAAGCTACCCCCAAATAATTCCAACGACACTCTATCAATGAAATACAATCCTTTAACCTAAAAACTGATAATAATGTAAAAAATGGGAAATATTATAGCTGAAAATTACAGTACTTATAAATAAATGTAAAACTGGGAAGAAATGCATACGGTACAAAATCAAGGTTAAAGCTGTTTACGAATATCGTACAGTAGTGTCGCTCAGATCTACCGAATGCATCAGCAAGACCACTCCTTCCGTGTCGCTCCGGAAGCCTTAGTACGTATGGAATCAATCATATAAAATGGCAATGAATTCTATATAATATTGCCAAAGCCAACACACAACTAATTCTAAAGGAGCTGCGCTCGGAAATAATATTTTTTGAAATAAAAAAAAAAAATTGAAAATACAATGACGGTAAATTACAGAATGTGTTAACAAATAAACAACTGGCGAACAATGCATACGGAACAAAATCAAGGTTAATGAAATTATCGAAGTCCAACCAGTATGTTGCTCCGATTTGCCGTACGCAGCTAGAAGTCTTCAACAGACGTAATTGCTAGAGCAGGGCAGGTACTTATACACACAAACATATAAAATACCAATAATTATAATGACATAATGTCATAAACGTACATTCAACTATTTCCAAACACACCTTACCAGAGAGATACAACTTTTCAAAGTAAAAATTGAAAATTTTGAAAAAATATCGATAATATGAAATCAGTTAGTTACAGTAGGTAGAGATAAATAGAAATCGGCGAAACAATGCAAATGGTACAATATCAAGGCTAATGGTATTAAAAAAGATCATAGAGTATGCCGCTCCGATTTGCAGTACGCAATTACTGGACTGTATTTGGAGTAAAGCACCTTTTTCAGAGTGTGGAACAAGTATATAGTTTTATGTCGAGCGCCATAATTTCATTCATGAATTAGAAGATCGAGGGTCAAACCGTTCGAGAACGTTGCCACCTTCTGTGAGATGCGACCTGCTATGTCAATATCTTCATCTATGCAGTAATTCGGAGAGTCGGACCTGGTGTTGCTGGAGTAAATCCACTGAACAGTATTGGCAATAGGCACTTTATGTCACGGCTTGAATATTAACGAAGACCGTCAAGAGGTTGTAGATCGTTACCTATTGGTATAGAGTCAACCACTTTACCGATTTCCTTACCTTCGGTGAAGCTAACCTGCCGATTCGAGAGTGTAACGTCGTGTTCAGAGAACGAAATTGGTATACATTCCAGTGACCGGCTCCCTAACTACATGTATGAGTTAGAAGATCGAGGGTCCAGCGTTTCGAGAACGTAATCACCACCTTCGATTGTCGAGCGGCTAAGGCTATAGCTTCTCCCATCCAGTGATTCCGAAGGTCAGAGCAGGTATTCCAGGAGTAAATCTGCTGAACGGTATTGGCATTAACCGCTTCAATTCACAGTTTTAATATTACAGTGGAGCGACAAACCATATGAGAAAGGTTCCAGATGATATAAAGTCAAACCTATTATTGATGACCTTACCGTCCGAAAGCATATCGTGCTGTATCGAGAATATATCAGAGTGTTCAGAGGAACAAATGAGTATACGCCTTAATGCCGGGCACCTTAATTTCATGAATGACATACAAGGTCGGGTGTCATACCGTTCCTGAACGTTACCACCTTCTTTGAGGATCGGACGGCAATGTCATTCGCTTCACCAATCCTGTGGTTCCGAAAGTCATACCTGGTATTCCTGGAGTAAATCCGCGGAACAATATTGGCAATAGACACCTCTATTTACGGATCGAATAATATTATACGGAGACCACCAGTTGTAGAACCGGGGTGTATATTGCCAATACAGTACTGAGGATTTAATCCCGGAATACTTGGTTTTACTCTTGGTATAGCATGATCGGCGAACCTATTGCCTCAGCTATGCGACTCTCACGAAAGGTAGTAACGTTCTCCAACGGTTTGACGTAAGATCTCCTAATTCATGCATGAAATTAAGGTGCCCGCCACTAGAATGTATACTAACATGCTTCTCCGTGCACTACGTCATACTCTCGAAGCAGCGGGTTATA